>NC_092336.1:83980108-84280543 GCF_046630445.1 Rutidosis leptorrhynchoides | reverse complement strand
ATTGACTTACGTTCCGGTTATCATCAAATGCGAGTGAAAGAAGATGATATTCCAAAGACTACTTTCAGAACACGTTACGGTCATTACGAGTTTATGGTCATGCCGTTTGGTTTAACTAATGCACCAGCTGTGTTCATGGACCTTATGAACCGAGTGTGTGGACTATACCTTGACAAGTTTGTCATTGTTTTCATTGATGACATACTTATTTACTCAAAGAATGACCAAGAACACGGTGAACATTTGAGAAAGGTGTTAGAAGTATTGAGGAAGGAAGAATTGTACGCTAAGTTTTCAAAGTGTGCATTTTGGTTGGAAGAAGTTCAATTCCTCGGTCACATAGTGAACAAAGAAGGTATTAAGGTGGATCCGGCAAAGATAGAAACTGTTGAAAAGTGGGAGACCCCGAAAACTCCGAAACACATACGCCAGTTTTTAGGACTAGCTGGTTACTACAGAAGGTTCATCCAAGACTTTTCCAGAATAGCAAAACCCTTGACTGCATTAACGCATAAAGGGAAGAAATTTGAATGGAATGATGAACAAGAGAAAGCGTTTCAGTTATTGAAGAAAAAGCTAACTACGGCACCTATATTGTCATTGCCTGAAGGGAATGATGATTTTGTGATTTATTGTGACGCATCAAAGCAAGGTCTCGGTTGTGTATTAATGCAACGAACGAAGGTGATTGCTTATGCGTCTAGACAATTGAAGATTCACGAACAAAATTATACGACGCATGATTTGGAATTAGGCGCGGTTGTTTTTGCATTAAATACTTGGAGGCACTACTTATATGGGGTCAAAAGTATTATATATACCGACCACAAAAGTCTTCAACACATATTTAATCAGAAACAACTGAATATGAGGCAGCGTAGGTGGATTGAATTATTGAATGATTACGACTTTGAGATTCGTTACCACTCGGGGAAGGCAAATGTGGTAGCCGATGCCTTGAGCAGGAAGGACAGAGAACCCATTCGAGTAAAATCTATGAATATAATGATTCATAATAACCTTACTACTCAAATAAAGGAGGCGCAACAAAGAGTTTTAAAAGAGAGAAATTTAAAGGATGAAATACCCAAAGGATCGGAGAAGCATCTTAATATTCGGGAAGATGGAACCCGGTATAGGGCTGAAAGGATTTGGGTACCAAAATTTGGAGATATGAGAGAAATGGTACTTAGAGAAGCTCATAAAACCAGATACTCAATACATCCTGGAACGGGGAAGATGTACAAGGATCTCAAGAAACATTTTTGGTGACCGGGTATGAAAGCCGATGTTGCTAAATATGTAGGAGAATGTTTGACGTGTTCTAAGGTCAAAGCTGAGCATCAGAAACCATCAGGTCTACTTCAACAACCCGAAATCCCAGAATGGAAATGGGAAAACATTACCATGGATTTCATCACTAAATTGCCAAGGACTGCAAGTGGTTTTGATACTATTTGGGTAATAGTTGATCGTCTCACCAAATCAGCACACTTCCTGCCAATAAGAGAAGATGACAAGATGGAGAAGTTAGCACGACTGTATTTGAAGGAAGTCATCTCCAGACATGGAATACCAATCTCTATTATCTCTGATAGGGATGGCAGATTTATTTCAAGATTCTGGCAGACATTACTGCAAGCATTAGGAACTCGTCTAGACATGAGTACTGCCTATCATCCACAAACTGATGGGCAGAGCGAAAGGACGATACAAACGCTTGAAGACATGTTACGAGCATGTGTTATTGATTTTGGAAACAGTTGGGATCGACATCTACCGTTAGCAGAATTTTCCTACAACAATAGCTACCATTCAAGCATTGAGATGGCGCCGTTTGAAGCACTTTATGGTAGAAAGTGCAGGTCTCCGATTTGTTGGAGTGAAGTGGGGGATAGACAGATTACGGGTCCGGAGATTATACAAGAAACTACCGAGAAAATCATCCAAATTCAACAACGGTTGAAAACCGTCCAAAGTCGACAAAAGAGCTACGCTGACATTAAAAGAAAAGATATAGAATTTGAAATTGGAGAGATGGTCATGCTTAAAGTTGCACCTTGGAAAGGCGTTGTTCGATTTGGTAAACGAGGGAAATTAAATCCAAGGTATATTGGACCATTCAAGATTATTGATCGTGTCGGACCAGTAGCTTACCGACTTGAGTTACCTCAACAACTCGCGGCTGTACATAACACTTTCCACGTCTCGAATTTGAAGAAATGTTTTGCTAAAGAAGATCTCACTATTCCGTTAGATGAAATCCAAATCAACGAAAAACTTCAATTCATCGAAGAACCCGTCGAAATAATGGATCGTGAGGTTAAAAGACTTAAGCAAAACAAGATACCAATTGGTAAGGTTCGATGGAATGCTCGTAGAGGACCCGAGTTCACCTGGGAGCGTGAAGATCAGATGAAGAAGAAATACCCGCATCTATTTCCAGAAGATTCGTCAACACCTTCAACAGCTTAAAATTTCGGGACGAAATTTATTTAACGGGTAGGTACTGTAGTGACCCGAACTTTTCCATGTTTATATATATTAATTGAGATTGATATTTACATGATTAAATGTTTCTAACATGTTAAGCAATCAAACTTGTTAAGACTTGATTAATTGAAATATGTTTCATATAGACAATTGACCACCCAAGTTGACCGGTGATTCACGAACGTTAAAACTTGTAAAAACTATATGATGACATATATATAGATATATATATATAGTTAACATGATACTATGATAAGTAAACATATCATTAAGTATATTAACAATGAACTACATATGTAAAAACAAGACTACTAACTTAATGATTTTTAAACGAGACATATATGTAACGATTATCGTTGTAAAGACATTTAATGTATATATATCATATTAAGAGATATTCATACATGATAATATCATGATAATATAATAATTTAAAATCTCATTTGATATTATAAACATTGGGTTAACAACATTTAACAAGATCGTTAACCTAAAGGTTTCAAAACAACACTTACATGTAACGACTAACGATGACTTAACGACTCAGTTAAAATGTATATACATGTAGTGTTTTAATATGTATTTATACACTTTTGAAAGACTTCAATACACTTATCAAAATACTTCTACTTAACAAAAATGCTTACAATTACATCCTCGTTCAGTTTCATCAACAATTCCACTCGTATGCACCTGTATTAGTACTCGTACAATACACAGCTTTTAGATGTATGTACTATTGGTATATACACTCCAATGATCAGCTCTTAGCAGCCCATGTGAGTCACCTAACACATGTGGGAACCATCATTTGTCAACTAGCATGAAATATCTCATAAAATTACAAAAATATGAGTAATCATTCATGACTTATTTACATGAAAACAAAATTACATATCCTTTATATCTAATCCATACACCAACGACTAAAAACACCTACAAACACTTTCATTCTTCAATTTTCTTCATCTAATTGATCTCTCTCAAGTTCTATCCTCAAGTTCTAAGTGTTCTTCATATATTCTACAAGTTCTAGTTACATAAAATCAAGAATACTTTCAAGTTAGCTAGCTCACTTTCAATCTTGTAAGGTGATCATCCAACCTCAAGAAATCTTTTTTTCTTACAGTAGGTTATCATTCTAATACAAGGTAATAATCATATTCAAACTTTGGTTCAATTTCTATAACTATAACAATCTTATTTCAAGTGATGATCTTACTTGAACTTGTTTTCGTGTCATGATTCTGCTTCAAGAACTTCGAGCCATCCAAGGATCTGTTGAAGCTAGATCCATTTTTCTCTTTTCCAGTAGGTTTATCCAAGGAACTTAAGGTAGTAATTATGTTCATAACATCATTCGATTCATACATATAAAGCTATCTTATTCGAAGGTTTAAACTTGTAATCACTAGAACATAGTTTAGTTAATTCTAAACTTGTTCGCAAATAAAAGTTAATCCTTCTAACTTGACTTTTAAAATCAACTAAACACATGTTCTATATCTATATGATATGCTAACTTAATGATTTAAAACCTGGAAACACGAAAAACACCGTAAAACAGGATTTACGCCGTCGTAGTAACACCGCGGGCTGTTTTGGGTTAGTTAATTAAAAACTATGATAAACTTTGATTTAAAAGTTGTTATTCTGAGAAAATTATTTTTATTATGAACATGAAACTATATCCAAAAATTATGGTTAAACTCAAAGTGGAAGTATGTTTTCTAAAATGGTCATCTAGACGTCGTTCTTTCGACTGAAATGACTACCTCTACAAAAACGACTTGTAACTTATTTTTACGACTATAAACCTATACTTTTTCTGTATAGATTCATAAAATAGAGTTCAATATTAAACTATAGCAATTTGATTCACTCAAAACGGATTTAAAATGAAGAAGTTATGGGTAAAACAAGATTGGATAATTTTTCTCATTTTAGCTACGTGAAAATTGGTAACAAATCTATTCCAACCATAACTTAATCAACTTGTATTGTATATTATGTAATCTTGAGATACCATAGACACGTATACAATGTTTCGACCTATCATGTCGACACATCTATATATATTTCGGAACAACCATAGACACTCTATATGTGAATGTTGGAGTTAGCTATACAGGGTTGAGGTTGATTCCAAAATATATATAGTTTGAGTTGTGATCAATACTGAGATACGTATACACTGGGTCGTGGATTGATTCAAGATGAAATTTATCGATTTATTTCTGTACATCTAACTGTGGACAACTAGTTGTAGGTTACTAACGAGGACAGCTGACTTAATAAACTTAAAACATCAAAATATATTAAAAGTGTTGTAAATATATTTTGAACATACTTTGATATATATGTATATATTGTTATAGGTTCGTGAATTAACCAGTGGCCAAGTCTTACTTCCTGATGAAGTAAAAATCTGTTAAAGTGAGTTATAGTCCCACTTTTAAAATCTAATATTTTTGGGATGAGAATACATGCAGGTTTTATAAATGATTTACAAAATAGACACAAGTACGTGAAACTACATTCTATGGTTGAATTATCGAAATCGAATATGCCCCTTTTTATTAAGTCTGGTAATCTAAGAATTAGGGAACAGACACCCTAATTGACGCGAATCCTAAAGATAGATCTATTGGGCCTAACAAACCCCATCCAAAGTACCGGATGCTTTAGTACTTCGAAATTTATATCATATCCGAAGGGTGTCCCGGAATGATGGGGATATTCTTATATATGCATCTTGTTAATGTCGGTTACTAGGTGTTCACCATATGAATGATTTTTATCTCTATGTATGGGATGTGTATTGAAATATGAAATCTTGTGGTCTATTATTATAATTTGATATATATAGGTTAAACCTATAACTCACCAACATTTTTGTTGACGTTTTAAGCATGTTTATTCTCAGGTGATTATTAAGAGCTTCCGCTGTCGCATACTTAAATAAGGACGAGATTTGGAGTCCATGCTTGTATGATATTGTGTAAAAACTGCATTCAAGAAACTTATTTTGTTGTAACATATTTGTATTGTAAACCATTATGTAATGGTCGTGTGTAAACAGGATATTTTAGATTATCATTATTTGATAATCTACGTAAAGCTTTTTAAAACTTTATTGATGAAATAAAGGTTATGGTTTGTTTTAAAATGAATGCAGTCTTTGAAAAACGTCTCATATAGAGGTCAAAACCTCGCAACGAAATCAATTAATATGGAACATTTTTAATCAATAAGAACGGGACATTTCAAGGATCCCATGCAACATTAAGGATAATACTTGACATAAATGCTAGCATGTTCCCTCTAATAAATGGGCATTTGTCTTACTTATTAATGGGTCACTAGCTATTAATAATTGGGCTAATTAAACAGTCCACTAACTAGTGTAGGGTGGGCTAAGGCCCAACAAGGTAGAAAGTCCAACAAGACTAACTAGTATGCATAAGTAAATTACTACGCATAATTAAGCATCCAAAAACCCAAATAATTATTATTATAAAATAATAATTAAGATTTCGTAGTCATAATATTCTGATTATGACAAAAGTTAAACGTGTACGCAGTACGCAGTTTGTTCGTAACGTCAAGTGACACTAACGGTCAATAAGGCTGATGTCAAAGCTAAGGGGTATAAAATACTATTAAATTTTACAAGGAAATACTATTAAATACGATACAATTTTACACAAGACATTTATTTATTTATAGAATGGATATACTTAAACCTTGCTACAACACTTATAGGCAGTGTACCTAATCGTACAGTAGTGTAGTTTTTAGTAAGTTCGGTTCGTTCCACAGGGAAAAAAAATCTTTAAACAAAGCTTAACGCTATATTAGTTTAATTTATAAAAATACAAATATATATATAAGTAATATTTTTATTATAAAGGGGGGTTTTTACCGTTTAATGACCGGTTTGTCGATTTTTAAAACTTTAGTCGCAGTTAAAACAAAATGTAAAATATTAAATAAATAAAAGACTTAATTTAAAGCGGAAAATAAATAACGATAATGAAATTTCGATAAATAAAAGTGCGATAATTAAAAAGTACGATAATTAAAAGTGCAATTAAATACAATAACAATAAAATAAAGTGCGATAATTAGAAGTGCAATTAAATATAAAATAAAGGAAATTAAATATGAAATAAAAGAATTATGCTTATTTAAACTTCTGTAATCATGATGTTTGACGTGTTGATTTTAGTTTTATGCCCATGGGTTAATTGTCCTTTGTCCTGGATTATTTAATATGTCCGTCTGGATTTTGTCCATAACAGTCCATCAGTCATAAATATAAAGTGTGAGTGTCCTCGTCAAATTATCCTTATACCCGAAGTTAAATATTCCAACTAATTGGGGACTTAAACTGTAACAAGGTTTTATTACTTTGTTTAATAATTACACCAGGATATCGACTGCGTGTAATCCAAGGTTTTAATACTTTGTTAACAATTACGCTAAGTGTCCTTGTACATAATTTCACCCCTGTTTTAATAATTCTAGTGGCTATTAATCCATTCCCGTGTCCGGTTAAATGAACGATTATTCGAACATATAAATACCCCGCCCATCGTGTCCGATCGAGTGTATATGGTTATTTATAGGTATGATCAATTGTAAATCTTTATATTAAAATTAACAAACTATCATTTAGTTAAACAAATATAAAGCCCATTAATAGCCCATAGTCTAATTTCCACAAGTGTCGTTCTTTTGTCCAAACCCCAGTTATGGTACAAAGTCCAATTACCCAATTTTAGTAATTAGCCCAACATCATGATTACTTTGGATTAAATAAGCATAATAATAACTTAGCTACGAGACATTAAATTAAAAAGGTTGAACATAACTTACAATGATTAAAAATAGCGTAGCGTTACACGGACAGAATTTCAACTTACACCCTTACAACAATTGCTAACATACCCTTATTATTAGAATTAAAATTAAAATTAAAATTAAAATTAAAATATAAATATATATATATATATATATATATATATATATATATATATATATATATATATATTACGTATATATTGAGAGAGTGATAGATTAATGGATATATTGATATTTTTACTCGTCGAATTGCGCTGGCTTTTATAGGAATTTTGGTCCAGGGAGTCTCCGCGACTCGCGTAATTTTTTCACTACAAACTCCGCAACTCGCGGAGTTTGTAAAACCAGCTCACACATTTTGGCTCCTTTCTTGCCGACGGATTTTTATATATTATATAATATATAAATAATTATAAGAATTATTTAAATATTATATTATATTTATGTGCATAGTTGACTTGTAATTTTTAGTCCGTTGCGTCGAGCGTTGAGAGTTGACTCTGGTCCCGGTTCCGGATTTTCGAACGTCCTTGCGTACAATTTAATATCTTGTACTTTGCGTTTTGAATCTTGTACTCTTGTAATTTTGAGACGTTTCTTATCAATAATTGGAACCTCTTTGATTGTATTTTGTACTTTTGAGCTTTTTGGTCGTTTGCGTCTTCAATTCGTCGAATCTGTCTTTTGTCTTCACCTTTTATTATTTAAACTAATATCACTTGTAAATAGAACAATTGCAACTAAAAGCTTGTCTTTCTTGAGGGATAATGCTATGAAATATATGTTCGTTTTTAGCATTATCAAATATTCCCACACTTGAGCGTTGCTTGTCCTCAAGCAATATAGTCTTGAAATACTAGAATCACTTCTTTATTCTTCACACTTTGTACATCAGTGATTTTCTTTACGGCGGTATAAACAATGGTAGTAACGATGTGGTTTACAGTCTCATATGACTATAAAAATTTAGATCCTTTAAGAAATTGGATCTTTATGAAAATATTTGATCTTTTTGAAAATTCACTCTAGCTTTTACCCTAGATAAGTTTTCTGGAATAACCCTTCACCGGTGTTTGCAAATTCTTTTTGTGGGTTTGGTGGGTTTCATATTTGAAAATTTTAGCTCAAAACTTACGGTTTTGTGTCACCCATTTGCTATCCTTGTATTGGGAAAGCAACACGTCCAGTATACTTGCTCCGAATATTACCTTTCGGTAAACTACCGTCCGGTTGTAAAGGAAAGCGTTGAACAAGCAACTGTTAAGGCAATGTCCCCTGACATGCTTTTAATTATGGTCTATAACGTATCGGACGCAATTACTATTCTTGGTAGGAGTAATAGTAAAGCTCACCCTTATAATTTTCTGGTCTGGCAAAAGGTCCTGTCTTTGACCATGCTATGCAACCACCGTTCTTACGGTTGACACCCGATTTGGTTCAGGTGACCTAATGAATTCCAGGTGAATTCCTAGGATTTTACGTTCAATGGTAATGAACGCATTGAAAATAGGTTTTCAGAAAATAAATCGGTTTTAATTTTGATCAAAATATTTTCTCGTTCAAGCTCGGGTTTAGATATCATTGAATTTCATGAGTTTGAATTCTCAATCTTTAAGGTCAATCTCTAGGATTGAGTAATATCAGTCTTAAAAGCTGATTTTTGATCTTTAAGGAGATTATCCTTTCTGGGGATCTGATTCATTAGTCTTATCCAGCTAATTTGTACGGCATCCTCCCCATTTTACAAGACAGATCCTCTCATGGTTAGGATAAGTCTGACCACTTGGCGATCTTGTTTGATGCTGAGGTCCGTAGATTTCCTGCTGATTTTAGAGATGACTTTTCTAGATTTTTCGTCAACCTACAGCTAGTCTGGACGACAACTTCATGACCTAAATCAGGAAGCGCGTTTCTTTTTCGGAAGACTTTACTTCCTTTTAATGATGGAATTGATTCATCGTGTAGATCCATCTTTCTTACACTAAATCGGGTAAAACAGTTAATTATCGTTCAAAACAAAAGTAGTTTCAATTATTTGTTACAGAAATATGTGACATATGTTTAAAATAACTTGGTAAATTTTCCCACACTTGGCTTTTATTTTTCCTTTTTGTTCTCCTCTATTCCATTTTAAATGAATTCTAACATTTTGGTTTGTTTCTCAATTTATGTTCTTTCCAAGATAACAATAATTTCGGTTTTAAAACCTAGTTTTATCGTTCATAAATATGTATAAACATGATTTTGAGTTCATTTAATTGAAAATTTTGATTTTTTTTTTTTTTAGAATTGGGTAGTCAGTATATAAGACTAGGGCTGTTCTTTGTTATCAGAGAGCACTAGATTCTAATACAACTACTGCTTTACTAGTATTTTTAATGGTAACCAAGTGTTTAAGATAAAAATTTTAAAAATCCGAAAGAATTTAACCCCTTCCCACACTAAAGATCTTGCAATGCCCTCATTTGCAAGAAATCAGTAACAATTTAAATTATTGAGGGTGATTAGCGTAGAAATGATTAAATTTTACCAAAGTTTCCAAACATATTGTTGTTTGTGTTGAATGATAAATGGTGCACATCATTTGTTCATTCCGTCTTGTTGTTATTTCACATATATTTTGCATCTTGTTGTTAAAATTAATTGCTTTTGCTGAACTTAATGTCAGTCTTTGAAAATGCGTTGTTTTACCCTATTGTGTACATAAGATAAACTGCAAACATATATACATATTTTTGAAGTTTGGTATATTACCCCACATTCAAAAATTATTAAAATCTAATAATAAAAGTTAGAAAATTATAAAAACTATTACAATATTAACATAAGTATTAAATGTATCAACATTACAAATAATAAAATAAATAAAACTAAGTAGACTAGGGATGATACTGATACCAGTAGGGGTTCCATGCATAACCGTATGTGTTATAGAATGCTTTGGCTGGGTTATACGTAGGATACGGTGGTTGGATCTCTATAGACCAGGGAGGAAATACGGGCGATGGAGTAGGAATATAGTTTCTACCTACATGGTGGCAATGAGCTATGATTTGGTTTTGATGAACTTGCCAATCTTCAAATGCTCTATGTCTAGCATTTTCATACTCTTGTGAAGCTATAAACCTTTGCATTTCTGTCATTTCATTTCCCCCTCCCACATTACCTGGTTTTTGGTTTCTCTCAACCTGTGGATGTCTACCATTATATCGTACTGCGGCGTTATTTCGCCTCTTCAAAACTTTAGCACCATGGTATACATTTAAACCAATTGTATCGTGGGGTTCTGGTTCTTCGATTAATAATCCCCCCCGACTTATATCCACATTGAGATACTCAGCAATTAATGTAATAAATATACCACCTCCTATTATGCTATGCGGTCTCATCCCCCTAACCATAGATGATAAATAATAACCCACACAATAAGGTATACTTACAGTGCTTTGTGGGTATCGAATACACATGTGGTAAAACAAATCCTGTTCATTTACCTTTTCCTTATTCTTACCTCGTTGTGTAATCGAATTGGCTAAAAACCTATGAATTACTCTTAACTCTGCTCTATCTATATCCAAATAAGAGTAATTTCCCCCTTTAAATCGGTGATGGCTAGTCATTTGACTCCATACACCATGCGTATCAAAATTTTTATCAATTTTCCTACCATTTAATATCAACCCTCTACAATCGGCAGATGCTAGCTCCTCAGGCGTATATATACGTAAGGCCTGAGCCATGTCTAGTAGAGATATGTGGTGCATCGAACCTCCTAACAAAAATCTAATAAAAGATCGATCGGTTAAACTAGCTACCCGATCATTTATTTCTATACTACACAATAATTCTTCACACCATACTTTATATACAGGTCTACGCATGTTGAATAAACGTACCCAGTCGTTAAAAGTAGAATTACCATACCTCTGTGTAAGTAATTCTCTAATTGGCTCGGCCAATTCTACAGCTTCTAATGGTTCCCATCTTATTACCCTAGGTACTTCAACAGCTTTAGAATGAAGAGTATGCAAGCCCCTTTGGTATTTTGGATAATCTATCCAAAGTCTGTCAAATCTCAAGTTCGGGTGCAAATTCTCCACGTGCATATCAGAAAATGTCATAACTGGATGAGGTATATCTTGTTTATAATAGCTATCAACATCCTGTTGTTCCGCATTCTCAGGAGGAGCATTGCGAGCTTGGGATGAAGATTCACCCCTTTCATTCTGCAAAACACATCAAACACAATTTTTGTGCATTCAAATATGCATTAGTGTCAGAAAATCATCAATCAAAATAATTACAATGACATGTCCAATTTATATCAAACTTATGCTCATTTTCATATTTTTATCAAATCTACACTTTTTCAAATAAGCATATACGAAAATGTTCGCCAAGTTCATAAGCATTCAACTCAAATAACATGTCAAAATAATCATTACTAGCAATTAAATAAGTTTCAAATGGCATTATCTCTCAAAAATCAAGTTCATGAATTTTAGACTTGAAAAAGTCCACTTTAATTCTCAAAATCATGTTTAGGCTCAAAGTTTGGATCATTTAACTACCTAAACATGTTACACTACTTAATTTAGCAACAATTCATGACAAAAATCGGCCATAACTTGTTTATATCAAAAAGCCCCAAATTGTTCAAGAACACAAACCCTAGATTACTCAAAATTTGAAGTTTAAAGCTTCTAATCATGTTAAATAGCATCAATCTAGGTTATACAAGCATAATACATAAACAATTTAAGCATAATTACACTAAAAAGCATTAAAATCGAGTTGGGTATAAAATTGCTCAAGAACACTAATTTTCGGATTAAATGGTGTTTAGGTGTAGAAATTTACCGTTTTTCTTGAGTAATTCCTTGATAGCATCATTCTCAACATGATTTTAGTAAAAAATTTGATGAAAAATGGTGAAAAAATTCGGATTTTAGAGGTGATTTTCGGGTATTTTCGCAGTTTTTGTGGGTGGTAGTGTGCAACTGATCTGTTTCCAGCGTTTTTATTTTTTCTGAATTTTGATCTCTCCGCGACTTGCGGTGTTTGTGCTCTTCAAACTCCGCGAGTCGCGGCGTTTGGTTTTTTTTTTTTTTAACAATCTTTAACTTATAAAATAATTAAGTAATTAATTTTAAAATTTTGTTTCCTTTGTTATTTAGGACGAGGTCGTTTCGGAACGATGTCCTAGTCCGTCCCCCGACAAAATTTTAAAATTTGTCTATTTAAAGCGCGGTTTTAAAAGCTTAGATTTTTGAGTTTTTTAATGTTTTTGGCATACTTTAATTCAATAAGATTAAAAATAATGATAATAAAAGTTCTTGTCCCTTCCTCGGGTAAAGCAATTTCGGTTCAAAGACCTAGTCTTCAACTTACAACGAATTTTAAAAATCATATTTTTAACTTACGAAATAAAGTAATTTTTTTTAAATTCACACCAAACTTAAATTTAAAATGCATAAAATTAAAAATTCACACCAAACTTATATTATATTTTTGTTTTTATACATACAATCTTATATTAAAAATATTAATTTTTCAAATATTGACAAACTTAAATATATTGATTTTACAAAGTTCACAATATTAATTTAAGATTTATATATTAATTTTAAAAACATGGTAAAAATAAAATTAAAAATCTTTTTGGCTTTTATCCCACTTTAATCAATCAAATATTATCAAAAATATGCGCCCCTCTTTTCGGTAAAGTAATTTCGGTTCCATGACCTAATTTAACTCATGACGAATTTTTAAAATATTTTGGGTTGATAGATTAAAGATATTTATACCTTAAGAATAAACGTTAAATTTCGCAGTGATGTAATAAATTTTTGTATGATATCAACAATTTCGGTCGCAAGACCTAATTTTATTGAATACCAATTTAATACTTTATAGCGAACAAATTAGCGTTTATTATCAAAAGGTTAAAAAATAAAAATAAAAATAAAAACTGTACAGATTTACCTGTGAAATATATTTCTTAGTGATATGCTCTAGCCCACTCATAAGATAGTCGGACTAATTGATTTTCCATGGCTACATAGGCGTAACCTCGAGCATTTAATGTTTTTTCTTCTAAACATATGAACGGTCCATCTCTGCATAAAGTAACAAATTCGGTGTTTGAATAGGTTTGATTATTTGAACATTTACCTTCGTGTGACCATTTTCCGCATTTGTGACATTTTTCAAGGTGTCGTGCTCTTCTTTTCGCTGCGAATTTTGATTTTGCTTTACCAAATTGTGACTTATTATCTTCGCATCTGGATTCTTTTCTTACTCCGTCCAATTTACCTCTGATTAATGATACTATTTCACTCAGAAGTGTGTCATTATTACGTTTAGTGATCAAAGCGTGTAGCATTAGACCATGGTTTAGTTCACAGGAAGTCTTCATTTCATAAAAACCAAAAAAAAATAAAAATTCAGAATGGGGGGAGAAGACTAGTTCTTTAGGGTCAGCTAGGGAAAGACCATTCGGGTTCCATTTTCGAGAATTACACGAAAACAGACAATCTAACTCTAACAGAAATACATAAAATCCTTAAAAGACGTGATTCTCCCCACACTTAGTTAGCTGTGGTATCGAAATTGTGATTAACTTCGTTGTCGACTTCCATTGGACTATCTATGTAGTGTTTAACTCTGTGACCATTAATCTTAAATTCAATCCCATTTGAATTTATTAATTCTACTGTTCCGTATGGGAAAACTCTTTTGACTATGAATGGTCCAGACCATCTTGATTTCAATTTTCCAGGAAATAGCTTGAATCGTGAATTAAAAAGAAGAACTCTATCTCATTCTTTTGAACTTCTGATTCTTTTATCATGCCATTTCTTCATTCTTTCCTTATAGATTAATGAATTTTTGTATGCTTCATGTCTTAATTCTTCTAATTCGTTTAGTTGATTTAATCGTAGACGTCCAGCTTCATGTAAATCAAGATTACATGTCATCAAAGCCCAAAATGCTTTGTGTTCAATTTCTACTAGAAGATGACATGCTTTTCTGTAAACGAGTTTAAAAGGTGTGGTTTCAATTGGAGTTTTGTAGGCTGTTCTAAAAGCCCAGAGTGCATCCTCCAATTTAATGGACCATTCCTTCGGATTTAATCCTACGGTTTTCTCTAGAATACGTTTTAAAGCTCGGTTGGTATTTTCAACTTGTCCACTTGTTTGTGGATGATATGCGGTGGAGATTTTATGAGTTACTCCATATCTTTTAAGAACTTTCTCAAGTTGATTATTACAGAAATGAGTTCCCCGATCACTTATTAAAGCTTTCGGTGTTCCAAACCTTGCAAAAAGACGTTTTAAAAAGTTGACTACAACTCGTGCATCGTTAGTTGGGAGAGCTTGTGCTTCCACCCATTTAGATACATAATCTATGGCAACGAGAATGTAGAGATTATTATGAGATTTTGGAAATGGACCCATAAATTCAATACCCCAAATGTCAAATACTTCACATACTTGAATGACATTTTGTGGCATTTCATCACGTTGACTTATTTTTTCGGCCCTTTGACAAGCATCACAGGATTTGCAAAGAAGGTGTGCGTCTTTGTAAATTGTAGGCCAATAGAATCCAGCATCATAGACTTTTCTTGCTGTGAGTTGAGGCCCATAATGCCCTCCTGTTGGTCCTGTGTGACAATAGTTTAAGATTTTACTAGCTTCATCTCCGAATACACATCGGCGTATTATTCCATCGGGACAACTTTTAAACAAATTTGGATCTTCCCAGAAATAGTGTTTTATATCACTGAAGAATTTCTTTCGTTTTTGGTACGATAATCCTTTTTCAAGGAATCCACATACTAAGTAGTTTACATAGTCTGCAAACCATGGTATTTCATTATAATCTATCTTCAATAGATATTCATCAGGAAAGTTGTCTTGTATGGCCGATTCATTTAGAACTTCTAATTCGGGATTTTCAAGACGAGAAAGATGATCAACGGCGAGATTTTCTGCTCCTCTTTTATCTCGGATTTCAATATCGAACTCTTGTAAGAGTAAGATCCAACGGATTAATCTTGGTTTAGCATCATGTTTCGAAAATAGGTATCTAAGAGCAGAATGGTCGGTATAGACCACCGTTTTTGCTAGAACGAGATATGAACGAAATTTTCAAAAGCAAAGACAATAGCAAGGAGTTCTTTTTCAGTAGTTATGTAATTCGTTTGTGCTCCTTGTAACATCTTACTAGCATAATATATAGGTTGAAATCGTTTTTCAATCCTTTGTCCTAAAACGGTTCCCATTGCAAAATCACTTGCATCGCACATAAGTTCAAACGGTAGATTCCAATTTCGTGTTATCATGATCGGCGCATTAGTGAGTTTTTCTTTAAGAATATTAAAAGATTTGATACATTCATCTGAAAAGATGAATGGAGCATCCTTTTCTAGGAGTTTATTCATAGGAGTGGCAATTTTAGAAAAATCTTTTATGAAACGTCGGTAAAAACCGGCATGCCCTAGAAAACTCCTAACTCCTCTAACATTGGTGGGATGTGGAAGTTTAGCAATTACATCTACTTTAGCTCTATCCACTTCAATTCCTTCCTTTGAAATTTTATGTCCAAGAACGATGCCTTCTTTAACCATGAAATGGCATTTCTCCCAATTAAGTACTAGATTTGATTGTTCGCATCTAATAAGCATTCGTTCAAGATTAACTAGACATGATTCAAATGTATCACCGAAGACTGAAAAGTCATCCATGAAAACTTCCATGCATTCTTCTATCATGTCGTGAAAAATCGCCATCATGCACCTTTGAAAGGTTGCAGGGGCGTTGCAAAGTCCAAATGGCATGCGTTTGTAAGCAAAAGTACTATAAGGGCACGTGAATGTGGTTTTCTCTTGGTCCTCGGGTGCTATTGGAATTTGAAAATATCCGGAAAATCCATCAAGAAAACAATAGTAACTATTTCCGGCTAATCTTTCCAACATTTGATCAATGAACGGTAAGGGAAAGTGATCTTTTCTGGTGGCGTCATTTAATTTTCTATAATCAATACACACACGCCATCCTGTTACAGTCCTAGTAGGAATAAGCTTATTTTTCTCATTTGTGATGACAGTCATGCCACCCTTCTTAGGCACGCATTGAACTGGGCTTACCCATGGACTATCAGAAATCGGATAAATTAAACCTGCATCTAGCAGTTTAATAATTTCTTTCTTAACAACATCTTGCATATTAAGATTTAGTCTTCGTTGGCGTTGCACATACGTTTTATGATCTTCATCCATCAGGATTTTATGTGTGCAATACGAAGGACTTATTCCTTTAATATCATGAATCTTCCATGCAATGGCTGGTTTATGAGCTTTTAATACAGAAATGAGTTGAGATTTTTCATTTTCAGTAAGAGAAGATGATATTATTACAGGTAATTCAGATTCACCATGTAAATAAGCGTATTCCAAATAGTTTGGAAGTGGCTTTAACTCTAATGTTGGAGGTTCTTCTATCGATGATTTGTATCGATATCTGTCTTCTTCTTTTAGCATTTGAATTTCTTCTGTTGTTGGTTCATATCCATTAGCTATTAGTGTAGCTAACATTTCAGTTTCATCAATTGGTTCAGTCCCTTCTCCTAAAAAACATTCACCTGTTCCTTGTAATTCTGGAAATTCTTCTAACAATTCTGCATGTGAATCTATAGTTTAAATATAATAGCATGTATCATCTGCAGATTGCGGTTGTTGCATTGCTCTATCAACTGAAAAGGTAACACTCTCATCCTCTATACTTAGGGTCAGTTTCTTACCGAACACGTCTATCATTGCTTTAGCCGTGTTTAAGAATGGTCTTCCTAATATGAGAGGAACTTGAGAATCTTCTTCCATATCCAGAACAACAAAATCTACTAGAAATACTAAAGTACCAACTTTAACTAGCATGTTCTCCATTATCCCTCTAGGATATTTTATTGATCTATCAACTAGTTGTATGCTTATTCTTGTTGGTTTCAATTCTCCAAGGTCTAGTTTAGCGTATAGTGAATACGGCATTAAATTTATACTAGCACCTAAATCTACCAATGCTTCTATTGAACTAAGACTTCCCAGAAAACATGGAATTGTGAAACTTCCTGGATCAGATAGTTTTTCTGGTATCTTATTCAACAGCACTGCTGAACAATTAGCATTCATAGTAACAGCCGAGAGTTCTTTCATTTTCTTTCTATTTGAGATTAGATCTTTCAAGAATTTAGCATATCTAGGCATTCCTGAAATCACATCAATGAAAGGAAGATTTACATTTATCCGTTTAAACATATCCAAGAATTTGGATTGCTCGGCTTCAAGTTTCTCCTTTTTCATTTTACTCGGGTAAGGAAGTGGTGGTTGATATGGTTTAACATAAGGTTTATCCTTAACTGTGTTATCTTCATTAACCTTTTCAACTACCGGTTCTTTTTCCTTATCTTGTTCAGGTTGTGGTTCTTGTGGAGTAGGAATAATTTCATCAGAAGTTACAGGTATTTCAGGTGGTTTAAGTGTTGTACCACTTCTTATGGTAATGGCTTTAGCTGTTTCATTCCGGGGGTTAGCATTTGTATCACTAGGTAAACTTCCCGGTTTTCTTTCACCTATTAACCTTGCTAGGTTACTTACTTCTTGTTCCAAATTTTGAATAGAAGCTTGTTGATTTCTAAATGCTTGAGCATTTTGTTCATTTGTTTGTTTTTGAGATGTGAAAAACTGCGTTTGAGTTTCAACTAGCTTCGTCATCATATCTTCTAAATTCGGCTTTTTATCATCGGTTTGTGGTGGTTTGTTTTGAAAATTAGGTCTTTGCTGATTGTAAGTATTATTGGATACTTGTTGATTGCTAGGACCTTGTTGGTTGTTGTATGGAATATTTCGATTATAATTCTGGTTTTGATTGTAAATTGGTCTTGGCGGTTGATAATTATTCTGATAATTATTTCCAGGCCTTTGGTTTATATATGAAATATTCTCTCTTTGTTTCATTGTTAGTTCAATACTAAGACAATCTTTTGTCAAATGTGGTCCTCCACACTGCTCACAACTAATTCGTATTGAGTGCATATCTTTAGTCATCTTTTCCATTCGTCTCTCGACAGCATCTATCTTTGCTGAAATGGAATCTAAGTCTTGGCTAGAATCGGCTCTAGCTGCTTTAGATGATCTAACGATATCTTTTTCTTGGTGCCACTCATGTGAGTGGGAAGCAGTGTTATCAATAATTTTGTAAGCATCAGTTTCGGTTTTCTTCATAATGGAACCACCAGCTGCTATATCTATGTCTTTCCTTGTAGTGATGTTGCATCCTTGTTAGAATATTTGTACTATTTGACAGGTGTCTAAACCATGTTGCGGACATCCTCTCAATAACTTTCCAAATCTTGTCCACGCCTCATATAGAGTTTCATTTGGCTTCTGTGTGAACGTAACAATTTCTCCTTGAAGTCTTACGGCTTTAGATGCCGGAAAGAATTGTTTAAGAAATTTTTCAACTAAAACATCCCATGTATCAATTGCCCCTTCAGGTAACGATTCCAACCAATCTTTGGCTTCTCCCTTTAAAGTCCAGGGAAATAACATGAGATATATCTGTTCATCCTCCACTTCTCTTATTTTAAATAGTGTGCAGATCCTATTAAAGGTACGAAGATGTTCATTTGGATCTTCCTTCGGCGCACCACTAAATTGGCATTGATTAGTCACCATATGTCGAATTTGTCATTTAATTTCATAATCTGGCGCATTAATGTCTGGATGAGTAATTGCGTGACCTTGGCCAGTGCGTTTAGCTCTCATTCGGTCTTCCATACTTAAAGGTTCCAGATTCTCCATAATTGAATTTGTTGAATCGGAATCACTAGAGGATTCTGATTTAATGGATCGTTCCTCAACAATCTCTGTTTGAATGATTGGTGGTTCCGGAGGAAAAATTAATGGTTCAGGATCTATGAATTGTCCCTGAATATTCTCCAGATTCTCAATTGTGAGGTCGGGTTCAAAAAATGGATTATCAACGGCGACAATATTAGCTAGATGTCTTGATCTAGTTACAGGTGGTGAACGTACAAAAGGTGGTGAACGTCTTGCTCGGTGCATTCACTGAATATCCTATTAGTTTTTAAAAGGAAAGAAAAATTATATAAGTTATCCAATTAATAGACTTTTCTGATTTTGTCCACGTTTCGAATAGCCAAAAGATGCGGCAGAGGGGCAGGATTCGTTTGGTCTCAATATAATTGAGGACTGTTTGGCTCCAATAACCCGGTCCACGTACAAATCCAACTATTACTACGAACCAGAAAATTTTGATGTCTATCAATTTAACCACTTAAAATAAATTTTCGTAATTTTAAGAAATTTAGATAAGAAGTAGAATAAAAATCTATGTCCTAAAACTAGAATAGCGAGAAATAAGAACGAAAAAGAGCGCGTCGAAAAAGGTCGAAAAAAGAAAGAAAAAGAGCGACTTATAAAATTTTAAAAACACTCGACTAACCCAACCTTATTACCATCACTAACTTAAAATTAAAATTGCAAATTGAGATTACTAATTGGAGTGATAATTAATACATAGGTAAAAGGCGTCGAAAAATAAAAATAAGAAAGTAGCGCGTTGAAACTTAAAAAGGAACTAAAAACTAAAAACTAAAAGTTGCGTCTAAAAATATTAAAGCTTAAAAGTAAAACTATATCTCAAATGGCAATATCTTAAAAAGGAACTAAAACTTAAAAAGGCGTCGCAAAATTCTAAAGCACTTTAATCTTAGTCTAATGAAAAAGCACTTAAGGGATTTTATGGCAAAGCCTAAAAATCTAGAAGTAAAAATAACTATGGCAAAAACTAAGCTTAAAACTAAATACGAACGAAAAATACAAATATTACGCTAAAACAATTAAAAAGGAATAAAATATAAAAATATACTAAAAGTTATAAAAAGTACAATTTTTATAAAAAATATTATTTTTATATTATTTATTTTATAAAAGTATTAATTTTATAAATTATTAAAACTAATTAAACATAAAAATACAAATTAAATAAACTAAACTAAATTAACTAATAAAATACTAAACCCTAATTAGGGTTTAAGTATAATTAATAATAATACTCCGTAATGATTACTGAATTGGTCAACCCTGGCGTGTCTGCAGGGCTCATGCGATCGCATGAGTCCTATGTTACCGAGCCATGCGATCGCATGGGCTAGGGTTACGGGCCAGACACTGGGCTGCTACAGTACTTGGACTCGAGTGTTTTTATTTTATTTTTTTTTTTATATTTAGCGTTGCGCTTTCGGCTTTTAAGCTAGATTTCGATCCCCGGCAGCGGCGGCAAAAATACTTGATGTCAAAGCTAAGGGGTATAAAATACTATTAAATACGATACAATTTTACACAAGATATTTATTTATTTATAGAATGGATATACTTAAACCTTGCTACAACACTTATAGGCAGTGTACCTAATCGTACAGTAGTGTAGTTTTTAGTAAGTCCGGTTCGTTCCACAGGGGGGAAAAATCTTTAAACAAAGCTTAACGCTATATTAGTTTAATTTATAAAAATACAAATATATATATAAGTAATATTTTTATTATAAAGGGGGGTTTTTACCGTTTAATGACCGGTTTGTCGATTTTTAAAACTTTAGTTACAGTTAAAACAAAATGTAAAATATTAAATAAATAAAAGACTTAATTTAAAGCGTAAAATAAATAACGATAATGAAATTTCGATAAATAAAAGTAAGATAATTAAAAAGTACGATAATTAAAAGTGCAATTAAATACAATAACAATAAAATAAAGTGCGATAATTAGAAGTACAATTAAATATAAAATAAAGGAAATTAAATATGAAATAAAAGAATTATGCTTATTTAAACTTCCGTAATCATGATGTTTGACGTGTTGATTTTAGTTTTATGCCCATGGGTTAATTGTCCTTTGTCCTGGATTATTTAATATGTCCGTTTGGATTTTGTCCATAACAGTCCATCAGTCATAAATATAAAGTGCGAGTGTCCTCGTCAAATTATCCTTATACCCGAAGTTAAATATTCCAACTAATTGGGGACTTAAACTGTAACAAGGTTTTATTACTTTGTTTAATAATTACACCAGGATATCGACTGCGTGTAATCCAAGGTTTTAATACTTTGTTAACAATTACGCCAAGTGTCCTTGTACATAATTTCACCCCTGTTTTAATAATTCTAGTGGCTATTAATCCATTCCCGTGTCCGGTTAAATGAACGATTATTCGTACATATAAATACCTCGCCCATCGTGTCCGATCTAGTGTATATGGTTATTTATAGGTATGATTAATTGTAAATCTTTATATTAAAATTAACAAACTATCATTTAGTTAAACAAATATAAAGCCCATTAATAGCCCATAGTCTAATTTCCACAAGTGTCGTTCTTTTGTCCAAACTCCAATTATGGTACAAAGTCCAATTACCCAATTTTAGTAATTAGCCCAACATCATGATTACTTTAGATTAAATAAGCATAATAATAACTTAGCTACAAGACATTAAATTAAAAAGGTTGAACATAACTTACAATGATTAAAAATAGCGTAGCGTTACACGGACAGAATTTCAACTTACACCCTTACAACAATTGCTAACATACCCTTATTATTAGAATTAAAATTAAAATTAAAATATAAATATATATATATATATATATATATATATATATATATATATATATATATATATATATATATATATATATATATATATATATTACGTATATATTGAGAGAGAGATAGATTAATGGATATATTGATATTTTTACTCATCGAATTGCGCTGGCTTTTATAGGGATTTTGGTCCAGGGAGTCTCCGCGACTCGCGTAATTTTTTCACTACAAACTCCGCAACTCGCGGAGTTTGTAAAACCAGCTCACACATTTTGGCTCCTTTCTTGCCGACGGATTTTTATATATTATATAATATATAAATAATTATAAGAATTATTTAAATATTATATTATATTTATGTGCATAGTTGACTTGTAATTTTTAGTCCGTTGCGTCGAGCGTTGAGAGTTGACTCTGGTCCCTGTTCCGAATTTTCGAACGTCCTTGCGTACAATTTAATATCTTGTACTTTGCGTTTTGAATCTTGTACTCTTGTAATTTTGAGACGTTTCTTATCAATAATTGGAACCTCTTTGATTGTATTTTGTACTTTTGAGCTTTTTGGTCGTTTGCGTCTTCAATTCGTCGAATCTGTCTTTTGTATTCACCTTTTATTATTTAAACTAATATCACTTGTAAATAGAACAATTGCAACTAAAAGCTTGTCTTTCTTGAGGGATAATGCTATGAAATATATGTTCGTTTTTAGCATTATCAAAGGCTTCCGGTGATCAAGTTAAGTATCCTACCTACTCTAAGGCACGTTTTAACATATAAATGAAAGTAAACCATGTATATAAAGGTTCCAGAGTAAAAGTAGCATAGTACGCACAAATACGCAGTTTCGCAAAAACACAAGGCATAAAAGCAAGTCGAAAAAGTCGGGTCGTTACATTACCCACCTGTTAATGGAAATTTCGTCCCAAAATTTGAGGAGTGACTAAAAATGGTACCGTATTTAAATAAGAAGTAGCGTATCAAGGTTCCGTGAGACTCATGGGCTCAGAAGTGAGTTATTTACCTTGAAAGGTACTTGGGCGTATAAAAGTAAGAATAGGTATATGACATTAATTAAGTCTCTTGTCCTAAGAGATCAACAAATTGATTTTGTTTCTTGCTAATATTAATATGTCATCCGAATATATATCTACAAAAGGAAAGATGATGTTTTTAGCCCTACAGGCATCTTCAGTAAGCTGGATGCGTAAAATGCATCATGAATGTTACCAAACTCATCTAAAACATTGAACGCTTATGTCGCAATACAAGCTGACAGGTAGAATGGAAAACATGGTGATCATAACCATGTGATTTGATGTCTGGATAGTGTTAGCCACCGATTTTGTACTAATCCCTTAATTTCGGAAGGAGACCATAGGCATAAAGAACCCGATATTTAAGAAACGTTTCATTTGAATAAATGAATTGAAATTTTAGCCGAAAGTGACTAATAGGACTTATATGCAATGCAAGCCATAATTATTTATAGTGTCTTCAGGACGGTCTGAACGAACAATGAAGGATATCGCTCAGTTTACCATACTGCAGGTGAACTTATCCTTGGATGGAAAGAAAGCACAGTTCCATAGTGTAACTTTATCCATTCAGTTACATGTTGAAGTTAGGGTTATCATTAACTAGAACAACTTATAGTTGCAACCAACGAAGGAAGGAATGTGTATCTGTGTTATAGACGTTTTAAGCAGTCCCTTCCAAGAGGATAACACGATTCTTAGATTTCTAAAGTAATCTATATTACATTTCCGAAAGAAAATCGCACGAAAGGTGTAATATTTGAATGAGAGTGAACTCTTTGAGCGGGTTGTTCTGAATTTATCCTTATACTAAAGGGGATGCGCGGATGAGAAGATACGTGAACCCTTGGTCCTAAAGAATGGTTTACTCTAAGTGAAAAGAATCTCCAAAAATGATTTCTTGTACCTCAACCTACTGTTTCATAGAGATGATATTTACGAGGGTGTTGCGATTAGCCGTGAAACATTGAGAGTAGAAACCCACCTAGTGCCTTTCCTACGATAGGGTGATCACCGAGTGTACCTCAGAAAACTGATTTATCGGCCCACGTTTTTGCCATGTCTAACCTTAAAAGAACATTTTAGGAGCGCAAAGACTTCCTAACGAATTTTTATAAAACTGCCATACAAAGTGGCTCGAGAGTTTTTAACAAAGATCTTAATAGTAAGCTTTATCCCTAACGGAGGGCGAGAAGAAGTGTGATCCATACCTGGTGTAGTCTTAATACGAAAACCTTTAATAAAAATCAACCAAGGAAGTTTTGAAAAAACCTTTAAACGTTTGATGTGACAACATAAACGGAATGAAGTTCCTAGTAAATTTGGAAGTATGTACAACGTGTACCCTTTTGCACAAAACTATTTGACTTAAGTTAAATAACTCGATAAAGGAGAGATTTTTAAATAGTTTGAAGGTATAACTTGGTATGTACTAACCAAAATAAGTAAGGGTAAATATATACATATATGATTTTATAAATCGCATAAGTGACAGAAAAACTTTATTTCTTTCATTTGTCCATAAATCTTGTGAGGACCGCACAAATACGCAACGTGTAAAAATTTTAATAAACATAGTTTTTTTCGTATTTCGGAGGTTACGAGTTGAAAAAGATCGAGTGAAAAATCTTTGAATCATCGGTTGACATGTTACTAGGTAATGAAAACTAATGAATTAAATGTAGTTTTGATAATTATCAGGACCTAAGTCTTTGGCCCAAAATGTTCACGTGCGAAGCCGTTGCTAAAAAGTGAGGTGAAGGATAGAGCATGAGGATGAGAAGTTAATCAGTTCTTGACTTTGTAAAATGCCAAATAGGTTATGGCTAATATTAAAGTCGGAATACTGATGGTGTTAGTATCACTAGATGAGAATCTCTTGGAACAAGTCAGGACTTTGAGTTATGTAAGAAAGAGCATCACTCCGACGGGTGTGGCAAATGAGATCCATGGGGTAACGTAATAACTTTGAATGGTTTAAGTGTTAGTGGATGCCCAAAGGTCTGCATGACGTGGTAGTAAGTGCCTTCATCACACACACACACATACATGAATCTTTCGATTTCGACGGTTGTAAGGTCTTCATGATGACTTGGATGCGAATAAGCAATGAAAAATTTTATATAGTAAGCAACGAAAATTTTATAGAAATCGTTTAAGGTGACAATGTTGAAAAAGAAACGAAGTTCTTAGTAACTAGGGTTATGTACAACATGTACTGTTCTATGTAACATATCTTTCGAATAAAAGAATGGATTTGTAAAAGTGAAAGTAAAATTTCATGTGTACTCGTAAAAATAAGTAATTATTTACTTTAACATATACGGTTTCTAAAATTTGTACGAATGATAATAAATTTATTTTTATAAAACTTTGAGAGGATCGCACAGTAAAATAGTGTGTGTAAAATTTCGGCAACAAAATTTTCATATTTCAGAGGCTACAAGTTGGAAAAAGCTTCATGAGTAAAAGATTTTTGAAAATTTCGGGTGATTTTTGAGGTAATGAAAACTATTGCATGTAAATGTGGTTGATGACTATTAGTAGGGCATAAGTCCTTTGACCAAAAATGCTTAAGTGTGAAGTTGTTGCATATAAGTGAGATACGAAAGGGAGAGTATGAGGATGAGAATTAACCTCCCATTGATTCAAAAAATTTTGAACTGGTATAACTAATATCAAAGTAAGAAGGATGATGGTGTAATTATCACCGAACAAGGAATCTCATGAAATAAGTTAGGATTTAAAGTTGCGTAAGAATGAGTATCAAATAAGATTCTTGGGTAATCCTAAATATAGAATTTGAATCGATGAAGTGACGGGGTACAATTTCCTTTATGTATCGAAGTTTGTCCATTACATCGGTTTCCTTTCATGGCTAGAAAGTGAGCAGATTTGGTGAGGCGGTCAATGATAATCCCGATAGTGTCATAACTGCCTATTGTTTTCGGTTGCTTCGGGATGAAATCCATCGTCATCCCTTCCCATTTCCATTTTGGGATCTCGGGTTGTTGAAGTAATCCAGATGGCTTTTGGCTCACCATTCTCGTGAGGTATACGAATAATCTTCTTGCTATAAATAACTTTATCTTTCATCCTTGAAAGCCAGTCCATTCCAACTATTTCATCAAAGCTTCCTAACTCGATGAGTATTAGGTTAACCCTAAAGTTCATTCCAACTTTTACATCAAGCTTCCTAACTTGATGAGTATTAGGTTAATCTTAAGGTTCATTCCAACCAAATCTTATTATACTGCCGTGAAAATTTTTATCAATCTTCTCAAATAACATCTGCTTGTGCGCAGGTAACTAATCCCTTCCAACTACTACTATAAAACTTCCAAGTTTTATTGACATGAGGTCGTCTCCAATGACCCACCTGTTGATTTTAGGGTACTACCTTAAATTATTCCTCTATCTCTGCCATCTTACCATTAGCTCGTCCTATAGAATGCTTAACTCTCATGGTTGTCAATGGCTTATTAGTCATAACACTAAGGTTCTTAGATATAAAGTTTTTATCGTTCTAGTATTAAACAATTTCGAGACAAAGAAAACATCGTGATGAAACGTACCCTAACAAAAATCAGGATCTATGCGAGTCTCCATAACTGAGGTAATGATTGCTCCACCGCAGGTAAGTCCGAAGTTTTTCCTATTTGGGAACTGTTCCCTTAAGTGTCCAGGGTGTCTATATCTATAACATATTGTCGGGTTATCAATCTGAATCAAGGTCCTATTTGTACAATATCTGGGCTACGTGGTTATTCTTTCCCTACCTCTAACAGACCATAATGCGTATACTCAAGTGGTTCCTACCAAAATTTTCCTTGAATCACTTCATATTCCTCATGTAATAACATTGGGACTTCTGCATGATTTACTTCAATATAATCACGCTGGCCTGGCGTCATTATATTGTACTAAATCATACGTTCATTCCAATATCACTCCATATGGTCAATGTAACGTGATCACCTCAAGTTCTACTCAATTTCGTCTAATGGTGCTTTATCTATGTTATATCAAAACAAAATCTACGAAATTAATTTCTCGGTTTCTCGGTGTGGGTGTGTAGGTTCCGTAGGTCATGCATCAATGCCTAAATGTCTCGAAATTTCTTCAAAACGTTCAGGTTCGGGTAACGTCGTTAGGTTCCTTTCTAGAAATTCAATCTGGGTCTCGTGTCGAGTTGTACGTGTAGCAAGTAGTAATATGATATGTCTTGAGGTGACTCCCAAGTCTTTGGGTATGGCTGAGCATCAGTAGAAGGTACTCTGACCTTGTGAAAGGAGATGTCTTCCCAACTTCTCCAATTCCTAAGAGTGTTGGGGACCTAAATCCAGAAGTGTTGTTAGATCGTCGAGCAGCGGTGAAAGATGAAAGAGATAAGTGACGGCCGTGAAAGTGTACGAGATATGAGTCATCTTGCAGAAACTGAACATCCTTCTAATGTTCATACGTTATACGTGGCTAATTAGGGTGAGCTCGGGGTGTGGTTACTCCGACAAGTCCTCGCATATCTCCTCCTCCGAGGATCAACCTTAGTGAGCGTGTAATCCGAGGGGTACTCCTCCTAGATTACGTGAAGAATCGTTTTGATCTCTAGAACGGTGGAACGATAGTAACAGGTGGATTACAATACCAATCCTTAGGGTTAGACGTGTGGAAAAAGGGTTCAGAAAAACATCTGAACTAGGAAAGGTAAATTCTCCAAGTCGGTACAACGAATAGCAGGCATGAAGCAAGCACATAATCAGGCACTACAACAGCCTAGATCGTCTACAGCAGTATATAGCATGGCAATATTAACAGTACTAAACAGAAGTAACATGCAATCGAAAGCAGATAGTAGTATGCAGTAGCGAAGATAAACAATAGCATACAGCGAGTTTACATAGCAGTAAGAGTAAGCAGTAGCATGCAGCAGATCATATGGAAGTATAAGTAAGCAGTAACATGAAGCAGTAGTAAGCAGTAACATGAAATAATATCTACCAGTAGCATGCATCAGTTTCACAGAAACAAGTAAACGCGCAAGTTTTAGATTAGTCCTATTAGCGAATCCTACTCGACTCGGTCAAGACTCACTAATGCAACCTAATTCCCTACAACCAATGCTCTGATACCAAATGTGACGCCCCGTACAAAACTATCGTGTACGATTCGTCAACAACAGGATCTTTACACGGTCAAGTACTACATGCTGTTTGAAAACCAGTTTTGCATTCATAAAAGATAACGTTTACAAAAGATAACGTGACACAAAGGTCGTTACAAAGTCATTATTTGAAAATAACATAAACTACGAATGCAAAAGAAAAGTTCCATGATTGAGACATCTCTAAGATTATGCAGCGGAATTCTAGCACAGCAGGTCCTTAACAGCAAGTCTAAACACCAAGACAACAAGTCTAAACACCAAGACAGCAAGTCTAAACACCAAGACAGCAAGTCTAAACACCAAGACAGCAAGTCTAAACAGCGGAAGCAACAAACCTCTAAGCACCTGAGAAAACATGCTTAAAAACGTCAACAATAATGTTGGTGAGCTATAGTTTAAGTTGTAACAGTAATGTAAGATTGACCACGAGATTTCAATGTTTCAAAACAGAATGAAAAGTATATGTATAACCGTGGGCACATGGTAACTAGACTTAACGTAAATATAAATATCACCCCCTGAAAGTACACCTGGCGAGTGAGTATGTCCTCGAAGTATTAAACACCCGTTAAATGCTAGCGCGACTAGCCCGAGTGGGGATGTCAAAACCTATGGATCCATATCTAATATTCGCGTCTACCGGTTCAAAAACTAATAGTTAAACGTTACCGTGCTAAGGGGAATCTTTATGCCATTGTATAACCCACACATATGTAAATTTTAAGTACTCGTGTCAAATAAGTAAAACATAAAAAGCGCATGTATTCTCAGTCCCAAAAATAGTATAAGTAAAAAGGGAAGCTATAACTCACAGTGATAAAAGCGGTAAAGTCGATAATGAAAGTACGCAAGTAGTAAGTCGGTCCGAAAGGTCGTCAACCTAAGTCAAAGGTGGCTAGGTCAGTAGGTTATCCTCATAAGTTCTAATAGTGCATAAAATAAGTTTAAGTGTCATCATCATCATCGTTCATCATCATAAAAGCTAAGTAAGTTTGACAAGAATAGAGATCGAAACAATAGGCTGATTTCGGTCAGATGCTATGACCACTACGTAAATCGAAAAGATGCGTAATCAGTGGCTATGGCTCCGTATATGAGTCCCATAGTTGTTGACCAATTTCCAGAACCAAACTCGTCTTCGTTTGACCGTGGCGACGGTTTAAGTGCGAGTAGGTCAGAAATTTCAGCACAACGTTACAAGGGCGTAGTGACTTTCGGAGGGCCATAAATCCTAAACCGTAACTCGGATTAAGACGAGGCTTAAACGAAAAATCATATACTCGAACCGAACTAAATGAAAATCAACTTTACAGTAGCCCAGGTTACTGATTAGATCCCGAAAAACAGTAAACAAGTGCTCCGGTGGGGTTCTTGGTGCTTGATGCTCATCACGGTTCTCATCCTTGATGCTTGTAGCTTCAAGTGTACAACTCATTGATGGGTTAGCATCACCTTGATCAAGATTCTACCATCAACACACAATATGTTAAGACTAATTAAGAACACAACTCATTTAAGAGTCTTAGATGGATGATGAACCAAGGTTACATCATATCCTTAGTCTTAACACAAATACAAGTCCTATTTACAAACAAAGTTACAAACTTTACTTCAATCAAACAAGTATTAACACAATCTAAATCAAATGAAGTGATGAAACCCTAAGCTAGAGAGCTTGGATCCCTTTCACACAAGTTATAAGGTCACAAAACTAGAAAGCTTGAACCTTTAGTGTTCTTGAAGAACTTGAAGCATAAAGCTTAGATCTTTAAGTTATATGAAGACCATAAACACAAGTTTTGATCTTTATAACAAAATAATGAGATCATAAGTTAGAAAACTTAGATCCAACAAAAGATATGAAGATCCAAGCTAGAAAGCTTGCATCTTGGTTGTTCTTGAAGATCTTGAAGCATAAAGCTTGGATCTTTAAGTTACATGAAGATTACAAACAAAAGTTTGTATCTTTACAACAAAATTACAAGATTAAAGCTAAAAAGATGTAGATCTATAAAGTAGGTGAAGATTCAAAGCTAGAAAGCTTGAATCTTCCATGTTCTTGAAGGATTCAAATCTAAGTTTGAATCTACAAGATGTAATCAAGATCAAAGCTAAAAAGCTAGACCCATGATGATGATGATGATGATGATGATGAATTTGTGAGAGAGAGAGAGAGAGGAAGAAGAAGAAGAAAAATCAATACTTACACTTTTTAGAGAGAGAAGGACTAGAGAGAATTAGAGAGTGAGTGTGTGTGAATTACAAATGATAGCAAGTGTAAAATGGATGGAATAAGGCTTGTATTTATAGATGGTGAGGAGGTGGTGGTGGTGTCAAAAACGTGGGAACATGGGGGGAACAAGGGGGACAACTTTTTGCTTTATGGTTAATGGTTGTCTAAAGTTGGTGCTTATGTTAGGATCCCATGCAACATTAAGGATAATACTTGACATAAATGCTAGCATGTTCCCTCTAATAAATGGACATTTGTCTTACTTATTAATGGGTCACTAGCTATTAATAATTGGGCTAATTAAATAGTCCACTAACTAGTGTAGGGTGGGCTAAGGCCCAACAAGGTAGAAAGTCCAACAAGACTAACTAGTAAGCATAAATAAATTACTACGCGTAATTAAGCATCTAAAAACCCAAGTAATTATTATTATAAAATAATAATTAAGATTTCGTAGTTATAATATTCCGATTACGACAAAAGTTAAATGTGTACGCAGTACGCAGTTTGTTCGTAACGTCAAGTGACACTAACGGTCAATAAGGCTTCCGGTGATCAAGTTAAGTATCCTACGTACTCTAAGGTACGTTTTAACATATAAATGAAAGTAAACCATGTATATAAAGGTTCCAGAGTATAAAGTAGCATAGTACGCACAAATACGTAGTTTCGCAAAAACACAAGGCATAAAAGCAAGTCGAAAAAGTCGGGTCGTTACAAATAATTATACCAACACAAGTATAATACTAAACCTTCGACCACACAAGCTAGCATAACAATAGCATATAATTCGAACAATATAATATGCTACAATACAACACACAACCATGGTTAACCAATCGTACAAAGGAATGGTACTCGAATTTCCCATCGGTGTTCATAACAACCGTTAGAGTACTTAACACGTCGTACACTAACCCCACGGGTGGCATCTTAACACGTTGATACTTCACCCCGGGTGGTGTCTTAACACGTCGAAACTTCACCCGTGACATTTCTTGGAGTGGCATCTTAACACATCGATACTTCACCCCCGAGTGGTGTCTTAACACGTCGACACTTCACCCGTGACATTTCTTGGAGTGGCATCTTAACACGTCGATACTTCACCCCCGAGTGGTGTCTTAACACGTCGACACTTCACTCGTCACATGAGATGTGGTGTCTTAACACGTCGACACTTCACAACTCATACTACACAAATAAATACATTATATATGCACACGCATAATTATTCCACTCACCTTATCGCCTTCGGTGAACTAGGAATCAAGCTCGCAACCTTCAATGTAATGCACCTATCACATTATGCATAAATTAACATACAATCTAGTGGACTAACCACCAACACTTTACTCTTAGGCATTTAATGACCCGATTGCATTAAATGACCTATTTACACCAAAACCGCCAATTTAAGTCCAAGACTCACCATTAGTTACTAAAAGCTAGTGATTAAAGTCTACTAACACCAACTAACACAAAACTTAGGGTATTTCATACCCATCTCACCCAATTAGGTCAACCATTACCCATTTGGCCCATTTTAACACTTAGACTTATATTTTTGTCAAACTTGAACCCATTAACAAAACTTTCATCATTTAACAAGTGTATTAGTGACTAACAACACAATTAACACTTACAAAACTCAATTTACATGATCAAACTCTAGATTAACACCATTTAGGTTTCCTTAAATCAATATAACCCAAATTCACCCATTTAACCCCCAAATGGGTCTTACAAGTTCCAAATGAACCAACCCTAGCCATAAATCAATTAAAACTCAAAACATAGAGTTAAGACTTACCAACACTATCAAATCGTAACTAGAGACGTAGGGAACAACTTTAAAACTTGGACTCGGGTGAGATTTGGTCTCCTTCTTCTCCAAGTGAGCTCTCTCTCACTAAACCCTAACTCTCTCTCTCTCTCTAAAATTGAATGGGATGTAGTTGACAAAGTGTTAAATGAATTAGGATAAGGTTGAATCAGCCCTTAAGTCTCCAAAACTGGCCATAAGGGAAAAGACCAATATACCCTTCTTTTAAATTACAAAATAAAAAGGTGTGCTGATTCAGGGGTGTGCGCACTGCGCATACTATAATACGCGCCCCGCCCACCAAGTGTAAATTCTGTGAGCCGCGCACATGAAAGTACGCCCCGCGCACCTAGTGTAATTTTTGACTGATTGCATTTTCTTCATACGTGCGCGCCTCACACCCTAACTAGCGCGCCTCACACATTCTAAACTTCAATTTTTGGACATTTTCTTGCACTTTTAACCAATCGAACTTATACCCACAACCTTTATAACCCGCGATAACATATGAGCTTCAAAATATAGGAAAATAACACAACTTTTGCGATAAACACTTTCAACTATACACAATTGATCGCGGTTAATATTAAACATTTACAAGGTAAAAATGCGTACCTTTAGACCATGTATGAGGAAAACGGGGTGTTACAACTCTCCCCTACTTAAATTCGATCACGTCCTCGTGATCCTAGTCAACACTTGAAGTTAAGCACTTCTCTCTCGAACATTTCCATTTCCAACGCGGAGTCACACATGTAGTAAATCACGCATCCGAATTCTCGCTTCGTACACTAACACATCATATTACAACAGCCATACTTCATACTCCCATTCAACCTAAATTTCCACCACTCACTCGGAAGTACACCGTGAAAACTTCATAACATCCTTCTGATGGCCTTAATATTCCGTCATTTTTCATCGATATCGGGTAATCAATCCACGAAACAAAACTACCACAACCGTTCGCTCCTACGCCGAGTATCCAAACTCGCACCATACACTTCACAATCGTCCTAAAAGTAAGACAATTCACGGCGATCATCGTCGTCGCGCCTTCCAATCGTGGTGTATTCGGGAATCATCCCGAATCTTTCCGAAAATCTCTCGTATCCGCCCTTCGGGAACTTCGCCATTCCAACTCATGTCACAAAATATCCTTTACAATTTATTCCAAAGTCCAACTTGGGACTTCTCCGAAGACCATCGAAGTCTTCCTTTCCTAAAATAAGTGACACCCGTTCGCTCATCACGTCTACTAGCTAGGGATTATTTCGAAATCTCCGGTACTTACTCCCCCACTTAGGGTTCTAATCCCATATACCCACCGCCAAAGTGATAACATTTCGCGAAATCCTGACATTATACAAACCCACATGACCGGTCTCGACGATGGTCATACTCAACGATTCTTCATGAACCTATAACAAGGTATTCGAACCTCGATCCTTCAAATCGGTCAACGTTAACGCCCGCTAAACACCGTAGTAAACCACAGTTGTATCTTCGGGTTCCTCACCGGCACTCAAATACAAAGTAATCACACCATCGGAGTGAAGCATTTCACTAGCAAGTATAAGGAGGCACCTGATGCAGTGTTATGCAACTCCCATTACTATTACCAAGTCTCAAGAGCTCGACCCTTACGGGGTCTACTCTCGGTGTCACGCGTCTTCTGACTATTCGAAGTCACGCAATTTCCAAGGGCCTTACGGCTCAGCACCCATAACCTTCTAGCGACACCCGCTAGTCTCAATTCATGTAGGTTGCACCACTAGCCTATTAACCTTCCATCTCAACAGTAAAGAGATGCTTGGAAACATCAAGGCTTATACTCTTCCAACTTTGTCATAAACATCATCACGGTTACCTTCCCACATAGATCCTACGAACACTCAGTACACGCACCGCATCAAACCGCAATCGTGGTTAACGAAAATGCCTCTCTAATGGTATACCATGCATACACCCGAAAATCATAGAAGAAAAGAGTGGCCATCAAGAGCGTACCACACCCGCCACGTCGTATCCAAGCCAACGAAATTGAACCACCAATTAACATGTATATACCTCCTAGCATGTAAATATCGTCAAACATACAACTACACTTTGGTTACGCCCTACTTGGTTTCACCATAAAGCTCAACACAACCGACAAATCTTACGGGTCTCACTCGAACGAGTTTACGACTCAAAAGCCACAACGTAAAAAGCCTAGACAACCCAAGACTCAAACAACCAAGTCAAGGCACAACACATCGACCTATACGACCAATCTCCTCATCGATCATAGCCCACGAATTCTCGCGAATTCCTTTTACCATAACATCGATGCTCACTGTCACCCGTTGGCGTCAATTAAGCAACGACCTACCGCCAACATAACTCTTACCTCATATAACAAGAACACCGCTACCCGCAGGGTAGACTTTTCCAACCAGTGATTTCTCTCGACTCGTTTCACCCGAAATTGTCCGACCGACAGTACACCTATGCTTCCCCTCTGGGAAAATGAGTGAATAACGTTATCTTAGCAATTTCGCTACCCGCATCCTCGCCATCAAACACCGTTCTTGACTTGTTCGACCGTCAAGTACGTGTCCGCACTCCCGACGATCTTGCACAACCATCTCGTTTAAGGGAGATGAAATTTACCAGGCTAGTACCTCACGATTCGCACGTCACATCACATCGCTCCATTCGTCCCGTTCTACTAGTCTTATGACTAAACGACTTCAATTATAACCAACCTATGAACCTTACGGTTCTTCAACTTCCGACACCATAACGAACACGCGTTATCAACCCAACACTAAAGCCCATTTGTATAGGTTGGTAAAACCAAACTCCTCACTCCACCCTAGGAATGCTTAGAACCTTAAGTCCTTCGCCATCCATCCGTCAATCATAGGGTAATTCCATTAGGAATGATACCCAAAATAATACTATGTATTAACACAATGCACGCGACCCAGGTCACACTATCACAAGTCAATGACTCAAGCATCACCCTAGTGCACCGTTATCGAACTTACTAACAAATCAAATCATCACCGAGTTCACTAACTCTAGACCCTTATGGGTACTAATTACATACACGCTCGCTCGAGACTAGTTAGATCTCGAAACAAGAGTGAAGTCTTCTAACACATACCAGAATCCATCGACACTCGACAAATAATCATAAGGCTTTTTTTTATCAAAAATGAAAGTACCTGAAGCAGCATCATTGGACGTCCGTGCTTCACTATCCATCGAATACTCGCGCTCTAACCTCTTAACTCGATCGGCAAACAATTCAAAACACTCAGACTTTCGGTGTCCCTCCTTCTGGAAAATAAAGCACTTGATCGTGCTTAAAGGTATACTTGCACAATCTCATGCCAAATGACCTCGTTGTAGACAATCATAACACGTAGGCGCGAAATCTCCCAACTTACAATTTGTTTAACAACTAATTCAGGACACTCTGACTTCTGGTGCCCTTCCTTTCGACAGTATAAACATACCATCTTGCCCGACGGACACTCGCAAGACTTATGTCCCCTTTTGCCCACAATTGTAACATTTCAACACACTGGATCCCGACACTCCCTTTACCATACCACCCGTGCTCTCCACTACACCTTTACCTTGATCATTAAACATCTCGGGACACTTCTCCTTTCGGTGTCCCTCTTTTTGACACTTAAAACATGTCTCGTTGTTAGAAGGTGCATTTAGGCAATCCCGCGACAAATGACCCCTTTTTCACAATTATAGCACGTAGGTACATGACCTCCCTTACTCCTCTTTTTCACGCTCCCTTCACCTTCAGGCGTACTCCTCGCCCTTTTACCAAGAGCGCCATGTGACTCTAACCTTGCAAGTACTTCTTCATCACCACTACCTTGAGGTTTAAGAAACCTCTTTTTCAACTCTCCCTTATGACCTTAGTAACTTGGTCTCGGACCATCTCGGTTACTATTCCCTCGAACGACTCTTGGAGAACTTGTTTAACCTTGTCGGCGAAAATCAAAATATAGCGTTCGAACTCGGCCTCAATCCTTAACGTTAACTCATCCTTCCCTTCACGAATAGGCCCGTCCGTTCCATATCCATCTTCCATTTTCATTCTAAGGAATGCAAAAACGATTAAACCAAGAATGCATATAAACTCACTCGCACTACAACGCCCCATCTTGCTCGATAATCGTCGTACATCGCTCGTTTGGCACGATTTAAACCCGTAACAATGGTAGCTAGTCATTGTTACGCGAGCACGCCGCGTTAACTTGCTAGTACAACGTCTATCTCGCTTGATGATTTCAAACACAACACAAAATAATTAGCGCAAGGTTAGTTCACATAAACCTATGCACTAACCAAACCGGTCCGAACCGAAGTCCTACAAGTCCCGCATAAAGCGCACACACAATAAAGTCTAAGTCTAGGCACCTATCTCAAGTCGCCTAAATCCCATAGACCATGCTCTGATACCACTTGAAACAACCCAACCCGCACTTGACCGGACAATTTTTTTTTTTTTAAATAAACCATTAGCGCCCGCTTAAACGGTTACATAACGTAAAAACGTTCCATACAACCCATTGATAATGCTAAAAACAAACATATATTTCATAGCATTATCCCTCAAGAAAGACAAGCTTTTAGTTGCAATTGTTCTATTTACAAGTAATATTCGTTTAAATAATAAAAGGTGAAGACAAAAGACAGACTCGACGAATTGAAGACGCAAACGACCAAAAAGCTCAAAAGTACAAAATACAATCAAAGTGGTTCCAATTATTGATAAGAAACGTCTCAAAATTACAAGAGTACAAGATTCGAAACGCAAAGTACAAGATATTAAATTGTACACAAGGACGTTCGAAAATTCGGAACCGGGACCAGAGTCAACTCTCAACGCTCGACGCAACGGACTAAAAATTACAAGTCAACTATGCACATAAATATAATATAATATTTAAATAATTCTTATAATTATTTATATATTATATAATATATTAATAAACCGTCGGCAGAAGAAAACAACCACATGTGAGCCTCCCCAGCTGGCCATGCGATCGCATGGCCTTGAAGGGCAAAGCTCATGCGATCGCATGAGCCCCTTTTTCAGCTCACAGGCCTATGAATTTCGAGCTTTGGTGCACCATTTAACACACCTTTTTCTCTTCACTCATACGTAAACTTATATATATATATATATATATATATATATATATATATATATATATATATATATATATATATTTTTTAATTTTAATTTTAATTTTAATCCTAATAATAAGGGTATGTTAGCGAATGTTGTAAGGGTGTAAGTCGAAATTCTGTCCGTGTAATGCTACGCTATTTTTAATCATTGTAAGTTATGTTCAACCTTTTTAATTTAATGTCTCGTAGCTAAGTTATTATTATGCTTATTTAAAACGAAGTAATCATGATGTTGGGCTAAAAATATTAAAATTGGGTAATTGGACTTTGTACCATAATTGGGGTTTGGACAAAAGAACGACACTTGTGGAAATTAGACTATGGGCTATTAATGGGCTTTATATTTGTTTAACTAAATGATAATTTGTTAATTTTAATATAAAGATTTACAATTAGACATACCTATAAATAACCATATACACACGATCGGACACGATGGGCGGGATATTTATATGTACGAATAATTGTTCATTTAACCGGACACAAGAATGGATTAATAGTCTATGGAATTATTAAAACAGGGGTGAAATTATGTACAAGGACACTTGGCATAATTGATAACAAAGTATTAAAACCTTGGGTTACACGCAGTCGATAACCTGGTGTAATTATTAAACAAAATATTAAAACCTCGTTACAGTTTAAGTCCCCAATTAGTTGGAATATTTGACTTCGGATATAAGGATAATTTGACGAGGACACTTGCACATTATATTTATGACTGATGGACTGTTATGGACAAAAACCAGACGGACATATTAAATAATCCAGGTCAAAGGACAATTAACCCATGGGCATAAAACTAAAATCAACACGTCAAACATCATGATTACGGAAGTTTAAATAAGCATAATTCCTTTATTTTCATATTTAATTGCACTTTTAATTTTCGTACTTTTTAATTATTGCAAGTTTATTTTATCGCAATTTTATTTATCGCAATTTCATTATCGTTATTTACTTTACGCTTTAAATTAAGTTGTATTTATTTTTAATATTTTACATTAGGTTTTAACTGCGACTAAAGTTTTAAAATCGACAAACCAGTCATTAAATGGTAAAAACCCCCTTTTTATAATAATAATATTACTTATAGATATTTGTATTTTTATAAAATAAAACTAATATAGCGTTAAGCTTTGTTTAAAAGATTTCCCTGTGGAACGAACCGGACTTACTACAAATTACACTACTGTACGATTAGGTACACTGCCTATAAGTGTTGTAGCAAGGTTTAAGTATATCCATTCTATAAATAAATAAATATCTTGTGTAAAATTGTATCGTATTTAATAGTATTTCGTTGTAAAATATAAGCTATTTCATATACACCTCGCATAACATCAAGTATTTTTGGCGCCGCTGCCGGGGACTAGCTAAAACGCCGGAAGCGCAACGCTAATATATAAGAAAAAAAAGATTTTTATTAATTTTTAAGTCTACTTTTATAAAAATTACGCTTTTGTAAAAATACGTTTTAAAAAATCGAAAATATAAAAAGAAAAACAAAAATATAAATATTTTTAAGAGTTTGTTAAACATATAAGTTTTATAAAGTTTCTTTAATTTTATTTTAGTTTGTAAAAAAAATATATAAGTTTTATTTACATATATATAAATATATAAAACAAAAAACAAAAAAAAAACAAAAAAAAATTTAAAAACTCTCACGGCCTTGTACTGTAGCAGCCCAGACCGTGGCCCAAAATCAAATCTCATGCGATCGCATGAGTACGAAGGCATAACTTCATGCGATCGCATGAAGGCACCTGACACGCCACAGTAAAACCCTAAACAGCATTAATTACGGGTTATTATTATTATTATTATTATTATTATTATTATTAATTAAACCCTAACTAGGTTATTATTATTATAATATTTAGTTTTAATTTTATTATTTTGTATTATTTAGATTTAATTAGTTTAATTAATTTATATAAAATTAATAGTTTTATAAAATAAATAATATAAAAATAATATTTTTATAAAAATTGTACTTTTTACAAATTTTAGTATATTTTTATATTTTGTCTCTTTTTATTTGTTTTTAGCGTAATATTTGTATTTTTCGCTCATTTTTAGTTTTAAATATAGTTTTAGCCATAGTTATTTTTATTTCTAGATTTTTAGGCTTTGCCGTAAAATCCCTTAAGTGCTTTTTCTTTAGACTAAGATTTAGGTGCTTTAGAATTTGCGACGCCTTTTTAAGTTTTAGTTCCTTTTTAAGTTATTGCCATTTGGGATATAGTTTTACTTATAAGCTTTAATATTTTTAGACGCAACTTTTAATTCTTAGTTTTTAGTTCCTTTTTAAGTTTCAACGCGCTACTTTCTTATTTTTATTTTTCGATGCCTTTTACCTATGTATCAATTATCACTCCAATTAGTAATCTCAATTTGCAATTTTAATTTTAAGTTAGTGATAATAATAAGGTTGGGTTAGTCGAGTGTTTTAAAGTTTTTTAAGTCACTCTTTTTCTTTCTTATTTCTCCAATTTTAATACCGACGCGCTCTTTTTCTTTCTTATTTCTCGCCATTCTAGTTTTTAGGACATAGAATTTTCTACTTCTTCTTTAAATTTCTTTAAATTACGAAAAATTATTTTAAGCGGTTAAATTGATAGACATCAAAATTTTCTGGTTCGTAGTAATAGTTGGATTTGTACGTGGACCGGGTTATTGGAGCCAAACAGTACTCAATTATATTGAAACCAAACGAATCCTGCCCCTCTGCTGCATCTTTTGGCTATTCGAAACGTGGGCAAAATTAGAAAAGTCTATTAATTGGATAACTTATATAATTTTTCTTTCTTTTTAAAAACTAATAGGATATTCAGTGAATGCACCGAGCAAAATGTTCACCACCTTTTGTACATTCACCACCTGTAACTCGATCAAGACATCTAGCTAATATTATCGCCGTTGATTTTTCTTTAGAATCGTCATCCAGTCGACCAAGTACTCCAATTCAAATTTCCGATAATCCATTTTTTGAACCCGACCTCACAATTGAGAATCCGGAGAATATTCAGGGATGATTCATAGATCCTGAACCACTAATCTTTCCTCCGGAACCACCAATCATTCAAACAGAGATTGTTGAGGAACGATCCATTAAATCAGAATCCTCTAGTGATTCAGATTCAACAAATTCAATTATGGAGAATCTGGAACCTCTAAGTATGGAAGACCGAATGAGAGCTAAACGCACTGGCCAAGGTCACGCAATTACTCAAACAGACATTAATGCGCCAGATTATGAAATCAAAGGACAAATTCTACACATGGTGACTAATCAATGCCAATTTAGTGGTGCACCGAAGGAAGATCCAAATAAACATCTTCGTACCTTTAATAGGATCTGCACACTATTTAAAATAAGAGAAGTTGAGGATGAACAGATATATCTCATGTTATTTCCCTGAACTTTAAAGGGAGAAGCCAAATATTGGTTTGAATCGTTACCTGAAGGGGCGATTGATACATGGGACGTTTTAGTTGAAAAATTTCTTAAACAATTCTTTCCGGCATCTAAAGCCGTAAGACTTCAAGGAGAAATTGTTACATTCACACAGAAACCAAATGAAACTCTATATGAGGCATGGACAAGATTTGGAAAGTTATTGAGAGGATGTCCGCAACATGGTTTAGACACTTGTCAAATAGTAAAAATATTCTACCAAGGATGCGACATCACTACAAGGAAAGACATAGACATAGCAGCTGGTGGTTCTATTATGAAGAAAACCGAAACTGATGCTTACAAAATTATTGATAACACTGCTTCCCACTCACATGAGTGGCACCAAGAAAAAGATATCGTTAGATCATCTAAAGCAGCTAGAGCCGATTCTAGCCATGACTTAGATTCCATTTCCGCAAAGATAGATGCTGTCGAGAGACGAATGGAAAAGATGACTAAAGATATTCACTCAATACGAATTAGTTATGAGCAGTGTGGAGGACCACATTTGACAAAAGATTGTCTCAGTATTGAACTAACAATGGAACAAAGAGAGAATGTTTCATATCTAAACAAAGGCCTGGAAATAATTATCAGAATAATTATCAACCGCCAAGACCGATTTACAATCAAAACCAGAATTATAATCGAAATGTTCCATACAACAACCAACAAGGTCCTAACAATCAACAAGTATCCAACAATACTTACAACCAGCAAAGACCTAATTTTCAAAACAAACCACCACAAACCGATGATAAAAAGCCAAATTTAGAAGATATGATGACGAAGCTAGTTGAATCTCAAACACAGTTTTTCACATCTCAGAAACAAACAAATGAACAAAATGCTCAAGCATTTAGAAATCAACAAGCTTCTATTCAAAATCTGGAACAAGAAGTAAGTAACCTAGCAAGGTTAATAGGTAAAAGAAAATCGGGAAGTTTACCTAGTGATACAAATGCTAACCCCCGGAATGAAACAGCTAAAGCCATTACCACAAGAAGTGGTATTACACTTAAACCACCTGAAATACCTGTAATTTCTAATGAAGATACTCCTACTCCACAAGAACCACAACCTGAACAAGATAAGGAAAAAGAACCGGTAGTTGAAAAGGTTAATGAAGATAACACAGTTAAGGCTAAACCTTATGTTAAACCATACCAACCACCACTTCCTTACCCGAGTAAAATGAGAAAAGAGAGACTTGAAGCCGAGCAATCCAAATTCTTGGATATGTTTAAACATATAAATGTAAATCTTCCTTTCATAGATGTGATTTCAGGAATGCCTAGATATGATAAATTTCTGAAAGATCTAATCTCAAATAGAAAGAAAATGGAAGAACTATCAGCTGTTACTATGAATGCTAATTGTTCAGCAGTGCTGTTGAATAAGATACCAGAAAAACTATCTGATCCAGGAAGTTTCACAATTCCATGTTTTCTGGGTAGTCTTAGTTCAATAGAAGCATTGGCAGACTTAGGTGCTAGTATAAATTTAATGCCTTATTCACTATACACTAAACTAGACCTTGGAGAATTGAAACCAACACGAATAAGTATACAACTAGCCGATAGATCAGTAAAATATCCTAGAGGGATAATGGAGAACATGCTAGTTAAAGTTGGTACTTTAGTATTTTCAGTAGATTTTGTTGTTCTGGACATGGAAGAAGATTCTCAAGTTCCTCTCATATTAGGAAGACCATTCTTAAACACGGCTAAAGCAATGATGACGTGTTCGGTAAGAAACTAACCCTAAGTATAGAGGACGAGAGTGTTACCTTTTCTGTTGATAGAGCAATGCAACAACCGCAATCTGCAGATGATACATGCTATTATATTCTTTAACGACCGGTCCTAATCCTCCCGGACGAAGTCTTCAACAGTTGGTCCCATTGCGATGATCGACTCCAAGTAAGGTTCTTAATATGAGCTAATGTACAGCGGAAGACTTAATTCGTACCTGAGAATAACATGCTTTAAAATGTCAACATAAAGTTGGTGAGATATATAGGTTTGATACTAGCAGCGTTATAACTATGGACCACAAGATTTCATATGTAAACATTTTAATAAAAATATTCAAAGTGGTTGAGCACTTGGTAACCATACTTAACATTTAATCACGTCGCATATTCCCTTTATTATGAAATCTTACTACACTGTACCGAGTGTAGTCACGAAACGAAGTACTGTGCAACCGTTGAATACTGGTCGTCCAGTCCGGTTGGGGTTGTCAGGCCCGATAGATCTATCAACAGGATTCGCATTTACAATACCGCTGTAAATAATAGTTACCAAGCTACAGGGAAGTATGCCAGTGGTACAACTCAACGTAGAATATATTTTTCAGTTACTTGTGTCCATAACGTAAAACATAAAATACATGTATTCTCATCCCGAAATATTTAGAGTTTAAAAGTGGGACTATATACTCACCATACTCACCATACTGTATTTTGTAGTAAAAATACATATAACATCATTGAACAAATGTAGAGTTGGCCTCGGATTCACGAACCTATATCAAGTATATGTATATATTATCACATATAATGGAAATCAATTAATTCTATCTATATAGTTTTTATATAATTAGTGTTGTAGTTTATTTATAATTTGTACAAAATTCTAATATCTTTCATATCTTAAATCGCATGTTATGTATGTATTTATTTTGTATATACATAATAGAAAGGTTAATATTTTTAATATATATAATTATAGTTAATATTAATATAATTTTAGTATATTTTTATATACTAACTATTTATTTGTTATAATAATATAATAACAATAATGATATTAATAATAGTAATAATAATAATAATAATAATAAGAAACTACCTTACAAACAGAGAACTCCAAAAACAATATAGCTACTCTTGCCCGAGTTTGAACCCATGACCTCTCGTTCCACGCAAACACCCCTATCCATCTAATCTATCACGTTTTCTGTTTTATTTATGATTCTGTTTTTAAATCAATTATAACCGGCCCAACATAGTGACATGTCCAGCAACCCAACAATGCTTAACGGCCCAAGTTCACTAGCCCAGCTAACAATAAACGGCCTAACAGCAACTCGGCCCAACTTCTTAATTTAACTAAAGCCTAACTGCATCCTTAAACCCTTGTTCCAATTTCAGCTTAATAAAAAGAAATAAAAAGAAATACAGTGGCCTGGGTTCGAACCCTTGACCTCTCGTCCAGCAACCTTAGCACCCAGCCACTACTCCATATTCGTATTTCCTGAATAGATCCGATTCTATATGAATATAAATCGGATTTTTTTCCTGTTTTCTACTATCTTTTTCCTCACACATTAATTGATTGGATCATTTTGGCCCAACCAATAATTGGATTCTCTCGGCCCAAACACGAAACAGAAGCCCAACATGCTTAAATTATTTAAGCCTAATTGTGATGATTTTAAATACGTGGCATGTTTGATGGATGTTAAAGAAACGAAGTACAGGTATAGCAACGGAAGTCTCACATCAATGAAGTTTCAGTTGTCACCATCACCTCTCATCTTCATCGTATCTATCATCGAACAATCTCTTGATCATTCATCTTCATCGTTGTTGCTACTGTTTCACTGTATTATCTAACATAAGTGGGTTTCATTGATGGTGATCAAAATAGGAAAAACCCAGGACTGTAACAAAAACATGGTGATGAAGATGATTTGTTGTGGCTTTCGAAGGAAACAGAAAGAAAAAAAATATATATATATATATGTATTACGGTAGCAGTAGTTAAATAAGAAGAATACCGATGGATGTTTAGTGATTTCCGGAAGAGAGAGAAGAAAGAGAGAAGAAGATGGTGATCGTGTGGGTGGTGTGTGGTTGTAGCAGAAGGTGGCGATTGGGGAGTGATGGAGATTAAACTAGCAGCGGTATTATCCAGTTTTTGTTGATGGGTTGTGGAGTTTTCGAAAAAGAAAGGTGAAAAGAAAAAAAAATGTTGGTCATGGTGCTTCGGTTATGGTGTCTTTGGTTGTGGTTTATGGTGATGATATTGGGTGGTGCTTACGGTGGCAGCCATGATAAAAGAGAAAAGGAAAAGGATGAGAGGGAGAGGATGAGAGATTGAGGGTGGCGGTTATGGTGGTTCACGGAGACGGTGAGCATGGATGAAGATGATGATGGTTCTTGTTGATGAAGAGGGTGATGGTGAAGCCTTGGGTTGTAGTTGATATCGAATCACACAAGATTAGTTTCCTTTCTTTATATCTCTAATACATATTATATTTATATAGGATAAAGTTTACTTGCAAGGTTCCAAAAGAATAATACATATTAATATAATAATAGTAATAATAATGGAGATAGTAATACAAATTACTAAAACGTGTGAGAAAAAGGAAATCCTGCCGACAGTTTACCCGGGAAGAATATATCGTGTCCATTGCTAAACAGTTGTCGTATAAAAGTGTTCCTAAAAATCCCAAACTTTTAGTTTAAATAAAATTAATTATTTCACTCATGACATGTTTGAAACCTGATCAAAAAGGTTTGAAAATTGTTTATTTTATGTTCCAATTTATCTATACGGAGTACTAATACTTAAACTAAAAGGGATAAAAATATTTTTATTGAGCCCCTAATCTCTTTAATCAACATGCGGACCAACTTTTATTTAAATCCTCGTAGATATATGTTAGGTTTATGTTAAAATCAACAAAACATCAACAGAGTGTTCTAAACGTTTACAGTTTAATTACTGAAACAAATATATTATATATTTTTAAACAAATAGATTTAATATAACATTATATATATATGGGAGTAATATTTATATACATAATTATATATATCTATTCATTCACAAATATAGTTTCCATTACGTCTCATTTTATTTTATTATACAATATAAATTCTATTAATTATATTATATAATATTTCAAATTTATATTTCCAATTATACATACCTATTTAAATATATAGGTTATCTATTTACAAATAGTTGTTCGTGAATCGTCGGGAATGGTCAAGGGTAACTGATTATATTACATAGATTTCAACCTTTCTAGACTCAAGATTACAGATTTTTGCTTATCGTGTCGGAAACATATAGAGTTTAAGGTTTAAATTTGGTCGGAAATTTCCGGGTCGTTACAGTACCCACCCGTTAAAGAAATTTCGTCCCCGAAATTTGGTAGAGGTTGTCATAGAAACAATATGAATGTTTTCATGACAAATATGAGGTATTAATGGAGTTTTATCAGTATTGAAAGATATAAATAAAATAATTCGATCATGTGAATTTCACGAGTGAAGCTATCACAAAAGGGTGAAATGAGTAAATATGGAATTGTTTTTAATCGATGACGTGATTAGAATTGATTTTCCGGAATTTATGGAATTAAAGAAAATCTTACGTAATAAGATTTGGTTCTTCGGCGATTTAGAAAACACGATCTCCTTTAATTTAATGCGGTAATCTGTTTCGATTTCTTTGTCAAATATTTCACTATAAATCTACCCCTTATACTTCGATGTTCTTGTTTCTGTTTTCTATAATCTTGTCATCCATAGTTAATACTCTCTCCCTTTTTGCTGCGTTCTATATTCCAATTTCTATTTTGGGGATTTGTTCCTTCGTTTCTTCTTCCCGTCTTTAAGTCAAGCAATCAATGGTCCGGAGTTCATAGATATGAGATTTGATTTGAACATAATTAATGCTCTTAGAAAGAAATGGTAATGACACGATTTTGATTTGTCAAATTACCAGAATATCTTGGAAAAACTGAATTATCAAGAGAATATTTTCTTGTTGGATTTAAAGATTGGGTAGAATGTAAGAGCCGTGTAACATGGCATATGATAATGGTACTGTGAATCATCACATTCCATTAGAAACTCAACATGACTTACTGTAATATAATGAAGTTGATCAAGTTTCATTATATTATACTAATTCATGCATCAGTTCCCAACACTGCTTCAGAACATTCCTATTTTAAACTTGAAGGTTTTAGAACTTAGAAACTAACACAGTTTCTTTTATGTTGTAACGCAGATGTTACAGAGAGATAAATGATCCCAGATAAGAATAGTTGTAAAAATATCTCCAGAAATATGGAGAATATGTATAACGGAAGATATGAAGATATCTTATAATATCTAAGCTAAGATGATGATGAAGAATATCATCTGGAAAGGTTTAGAATAAGAAGTAGGGTTCTTACTAACGGTTTCAGCAGGCACTGAATCGTTTGGATTCTTTGAAGGCAGGTTCCATTCTTTGTGATTTATTCACAACCTCTTTCATACTTTGCTCAATCCATTTTCCTTCTCTTTTATGAGCTTTACCAACTTACTGTACTTTATCGTCAACTTTTGACTTGTTAGAGTCGTTTTTAGTTTTTGCTGCTTCATCAGCATTTCAAGAACTACTTCGCAGTTCAGGGTGTTTTTCAGAAACTTCACATCCGAAGTATTTAATTCTTAGGGGTAGGCGTTATAGATATAACGGGAGAAGTTCTGCGAGATTTTCAAAATACAGATTGCTGATTTCGCCAAAGGGATAACGAACTGCTGGTACATCTGCTAATGATGTCGTGGAATATAAAAGGTTCTCCGGTAATGACGGCAAAAGGACAGCATATATATGTCGAGGTTATAATAGGACTAGTCTTGCTGAGAAATCGAGATTAACTTGCTGGAGCTGTAACAAAATTGGCTACTTTGAAAAGGAATCGTAAGGTTGTTTTTGTTAATAAATGGTAAGGGATTCAACACGGATACGTGTTAAACTACGAATTTGGATTCAAGAGTTTTTCAGGTGCATAATTCTTTTCTTTCGTAAATGGAGTGCGGCTGGTTCAATTTCTCGATCGAGGTGTTTTCAAGAATCGTGAAAAGTTGTGAATGCGAATTGTAATCGTCGAGATACGAATGAGGTTTAAAATAGAATCAAGTGGCAAACTTGAAGAATTGTTTAGTTTCATATGTTATAATAAACATTTTAACTTATTTTAATTGTCCAAGGTTAGCAGTCCAATAGTCCAATTGTCCAATGGTCCAACAAATTCATATATAAATTAGATATATAATATTTGAATTACTTAATACATATCGTGACCCGTGTACCAGTCTCAGTGTCGATCACAACTCAAAGTATATATATATTTTGGAATCAACTCCGACCCTGTATAGCCAACTCCCACCTTCACATATAGAGTGTCTATGGTTGTTCCGAAATATATATATAGATGGGTCAATATGATAAGTCGAAACCTTGTATACGTGTCCCGTTATTTAAAGTGCGTAAAATAAATAAATATATATCATGACCCATTATACAACGTGTTGTCTCAGAATTAATCCGACGTATTGTTGTACATGTGTCCCGACTAAAGTGCGTAAAAGTAAATAACAGAAATTAAATGACGATAAATAAAATTGCGAGAATGTAAATTGCGATAATGTAAATGTTAATCAGTTAGCTGGGAACAGTTAGCCGAAACAGTTAGCGTGAAATCCTATCACAATTTCAATTAATTAATTCGTTTGTTTCTAACACTTTTTATTTTTGTCCAATGTTTTCTTCGTTATGCCACTTGTTGGATTCTGATAGGTCAAAATCCAAATATGAAATTTGAATAGAAATGATTATTCTGTGGTGAACGGATACGTATATCGGTAGTTGTAAGTAGGATAGTAAATGATCGTTGAATCAGATTCGAAGAATGTACAGTGTGACTTATTAATGTGAATTCTAAATATTCTTCGAGTACTACCCACCCGTTAAAATATTTTCCATCATCAACAGTTTGTACGAAAGGATTTTTTAATTACAATCTTTATGAAAATATACTTGCATATATATTTTCTTCAGATGTAATCATGGATTTAATGAGTCCATAAGATATTAAACTCATTTGATTTATCGCTACAACGAGGTTACATAATCTCTAAAACTTTAGAAATTACATAATCGCCATGACGAGCGAAGATGAATGAGGTAGAACGATACGTAAAGCGGAGATAATCGATGTAGAACGATATGTAGAACGAAGATCATACTCGAAGTACAGATGGTGATATTGAGGCGTGTGAGGTTGATATCCGAGGTATAGATCGTGATGTTGAGATTTTTCGACGCGATTGTGGTTTGGGGGCTATAAGGGTACTGTTGATGTTAATGATGGTGATGTTGATTATGCTGCTGATGCTGCTGCTGGTGTTTGTAACTTTCGCACCATGTTCTCCATAGCCGTCTCGCGAGCACAATGTTCGTTAACTTCTGCTAGTATACCGGGATGATTGACGATTGAAACGAGCAGGTGCGTAAGATTCGAAATATAGGATATTATATAATCGTAACGGGATATTCTAGAAATAAGAGGGTAAATGGTTTCTCGAACAGGTTCGCCAGTAAGTGCTTTCAGGTTGAAAAGGGCAATTTGGTGGATTGAAGAGATCTTCGATGTGAAATGATTTTTCAGATGTCGGATGATATTCTAGCTATATAGAATATCTATGTATAATACCACAGATTTCGTAAACTACAGAGGAATTTACGGCATATGTAAGGCAAGTCTACGAATGTGCTAGGATATGAATTTTTGTCTATACACTATCGATGTACTAAATGCAGTAGGACGTGTCTAGACTTGAGAATGATAGGCAGGCAATTTCCTAAGGATGATAAGCAGATGATTTCCGACTATAAATGATAAGCAAAACTTTTGACAGGCAGACACGGTCAAAGTCCAGACTCACTAATGCATCCTAACAACTACCAGTTAGACACACTAATGCAAGACCTGGTTCGCTAAGACCAACGCTCTGATACCAACTTTAACGACCGGTCCTAATCCTCCCGGACGAAGTCTTCAACAGTTGGTCCCATTGCGATGATCGACTCCAAGTAAGGTTCTTAATATGAGCTAATGCACAGCGGAAGACTTAATTCGTACCTGAGAATAACATGCTTTAAAATGTCAACATAAAGTTGGTGAGATATATAGGTTTGATACTAGCAGCGTTATAACTATGGACCACAAGATTTCTTATGTAAACATTTTAATAAAAATATTCAAAGTGGTTGAGCACTTGGTAACCATACTTAACATTTAATCACGTCGCATATTCCCTTTATTATGAAATCTTACTACACTGTACCGAGTGTAGTCACGAAACGAAGTACTGTGCAACCGTTGAATACTGGTCGTCCAGTCCGGTTGGGGTTGTCAGGCCCGATAGATCTATCAACAGGATCGCGTTTACAATACCGCTGTAAATAATAGTTACCAAGCTACAGGGAAGTATGCCAGTGGTACAACTCAACGTAGAATATATTTTTCAGTTACTTGTGTCCATAACGTAAAACATAAAATACATGTATTCTCATCCCGAAATATTTAGAGTTTAAAAGTGGGACTATATACTCACCATACTCACCATACTGTATTTTGTAGTAAAAATACATATAACATCATTGAACAAATGTAGAGTTGGCCTCGGATTCACGAACCTATATCAAGTATATGTATATATTATCACATATAATGGAAATCAATTAATTCTATCTATATAGTTTTTATATAATTAGTGTTGTAGTTTATTTATAATTTGTACAAAATTCTAATATCTTTCATATCTTAAATCGCATGTTATGTATGTATTTATTTTGTATATACATAATAGAAAGGTTAATATTTTTAATATATATAATTATAGTTAATATTAATATAATTTTAGTATATTTTTATATACTAACTATTTATTTGTTATAATAATATAATAACAATAATGATATTAATAATAGTAATAATAATAATAATAATAATAATAATAATAATAATAATAATAATAAGAAACTACCTTACAAACAGAGAACTCCAAAAACAATATAGCTACTCTTGCCCGAGTTTGAACCCATGACCTCTCGTTCCACGCAAACACCCCTATCCATCTAATCTATCACGTTTTCTGTTTTATTTATGATTCTGTTTTTAAATCAATTATAACCGGCCCAACATAGTGACATGTCCAGCAACCCAACAATGCTTAACGGCCCAAGTTCACTAGCCCAGCTAACAATAAACGGCCTAACAGCAACTCGGCCCAACTTCTTAATTTAACTAAAGCCCAACTGCATCCTTAAACCCTTGTTCCAATTTCAGCTTAATAAAAAGAAATAAAAAGAAATACAGTGGCCTGGGTTCGAACCCTTGACCTCTCGTCCAGCAACCTTAGCACCCAGCCACTACTCCATATTCGTATTTCCTGAATAGATCCGATTCTATATGAATATAAATCGTATTTTTTTCCTGTTTTCTACTATCTTTTTCCTCACACATTAATTGATTGGATCATTTTGGCCCAACCAATAATTGGATTCTCTCGGCCCAAACACGAAACAGAAGCCCAACATGCTTAAATTATTTAAGCCTAATTGTGATGATTTTAAATACGTGGCCTGTTTGATGGATGTTAAAGAAACGAAGTACAGGTATAGCAACGGAAGTCTCACATCAATGAAGTTTCAGTTGTCACCATCACCTCTCATCTTCATCGTATCCATCATCGAACAATCTCTTGATCATTCATCTTCATCGTTGTTGCTACTGTTTCACTGTATTATCTAACATAAGTGGGTTTCATTGATGGTGATCAAAATAGGAAAAACCCAGGACTGTAACAAAAACATGGTGATGAAGATGATTTGTTGTGGCTTTCGAAGGAAACAGAAAGAAAAAAAATATATATATATATGTATTACGGTAGCAGTAGTTAAATAAGAAGAATACCGATGGATGTTTAGTGATTTCCGGAAGAGAGAGAAGAAAGAGAGAAGAAGATGGTGATCGTGTGGGTGGTGTGTGGTTGTAGCAGAAGGTGGCGATTGGGGAGTGATGGAGATTAAACTAGCAGCGGTATTATCCAGTTTTTGTTGATGGGTTGTGGAGTTTTCGAAAAAGAAAGGTGAAAAGAAAAAAAAATGTTGGTCATGGTGCTTCGGTTATGGTGTCTTTGGTTGTGGTTTATGGTGATGATATTGGGTGGTGCTTACGGTGGCAGCCATGATAAAAGAGAAAAGGAAAAGGATGAGAGGGAGAGGATGAGAGATTGAGGGTGGCGGTTATGGTGGTTCACGGAGACGGTGAGCATGGATGAAGATGATGATGGTTCTTGTTGATGAAGAGGGTGATGGTGAAGCCTTGGGTTGTAGTTGATATCGAATCACACAAGATTAGTTTCCTTTCTTTATATCTCTAATACATATTATATTTATATAGGATAAAGTTTACTTGCAAGGTTCCAAAAGAATAATACATATTAATATAATAATAGTAATAATAATGGAGATAGTAATACAAATTACTAAAACGTGTGAGAAAAAGGAAATCCTGCCGACAGTTTACCCGGGAAGAATATATCGTGTCCATTGCTAAACAGTTGTCGTATAAAAGTGTTCCTAAAAATCCCAAACTTTTAGTTTAAATAAAATTAATTATTTCACTCATGACATGTTTGAAACCTGATCAAAAAGGTTTGAAAATTGTTTATTTTATGTTCCAATTTATCTATACGGAGTACTAATACTTAAACTAAAAGGGATAAAAATATTTTTATTGAGCCCCTAATCTCTTTAATCAACATGCGGACCAACTTTTATTTAAATCCTCGTAGATATATGTTAGGTTTATGTTAAAATCAACAAAACATCAACAGAGTGTTCTAAACGTTTACAGTTTAATTACTGAAACAAATATATTATATATTTTTAAACAAATAGATTTAATATAACATTATATATATATGGGAGTAATATTTATATACATAATTATATATATCTATTCATTCACAAATATAGTTTCCATTACGTCTCATTTTATTTTATTATACAACATAAATTCTATTAATTATATTATATAATATTTCAAATTTATATTTCCAATTATACATACCTATTTAAATATATAGGTTATCTATTTACAAATAGTTGTTCGTGAATCGTCGGGAATGGTCAAGGGTAACTGATTATATTACATAGATTTCAACCTTTCTAGACTCAAGATTATAGATTTTTGCTTATCGTGTCGGAAACATATAGAGTTTAAGGTTTAAATTTGGTCGGAAATTTCCGGGTCGTTACATATTCAAACTATAGAATCACATGCAGAATTGTTAGAAGAATTTCCATAATTACATGGAACAGGAGAATGTTCTTTAGGAGAAGGAACTGAACCAATTGATGAAACTGAAATGTTAGCTACACTTATGGCTAATGGATATGAACCAACAACAGAAGAAATTCAAATGCTAAAAGAAGAAGACAGATATCGATATAAATCATCGATAGAAGAACCACCGACATTAGAGTTAAAGCCACTTCCAAACCATTTAGAATATGCTTATTTACATGGAGAATCTAAATTACCTGTAATAATATCGTCTTCTCTTACTGAAAATGAAAAATCTCAACTCATTTCTGTGTTGAAAGCTCATAAACCAGCCATTGCATGAAAAATTCATGATATTAAAGGAATAAGTCCTGCGTATTGCACACATAAAATCCTTATGTAAGAAGGTCATAAAACGTATGTGCAACGCCAACGAAGACTAAATCCTAATATGCAAGATGTTGTTAAAAAAGAAATTATTAAACTGCTAGATGCAGGTTTAATTTATCCAATTTCTGATAGTCCATGGGTAAGCCCAGTTCAATGCGTGACTAAGAAAGGTGGCATGACTGTCATTACAAATGAGAAAAATGAGCTTATTCCTACTAGGACTGTAACAGGATGGCGTGTATGTATTGATTATAGAAAATTAAATGACGCCACCAGAAAAGATCACTTTCCCTTACCTTTCATTGATCAAATGTTGGAAAGATTAGCCGGAAACAGTTACTATTGTTTTCTTGATGGTTTTTCCGGATATTTTCAAATTCCAATAGCACCCGAAGACCAAGAGAAAACCACGTTCACGTGCCCTTATGGTACTATTGCTTACAAACGCATGCCATTTAGACTTTGCAACGCCCCTGCAACCTTTTAAAGGTGCATGATGGTGATTTTTCACGACATGATAGAAGAATGCATGGAAGTTTTCATGAATGACTTTTCAGTCTTCGGTGATACTTTTGAATCATGTTTAGTTAATCTTGAACGAATGCTTATTAGATGCGAACAATCAAATCTAGTACTTAATTGGGAGAAATGCCATTTCATGGTTAAAGAAGGCATCGTTCTTGGTCATAAAATTTCAAAGGAAGGAATTGAAGTGGATAGGGCTAAAGTAGATGTAATTGCTAAACTTCCACATCCCACCAATGTTAGAGGAGTTAGGAGTTTTCTAGGGCATGCCGGTTTTTACCGACGTTTTATAAAAGATTTTTCTAAAATTGTCACTCCTATGAATAAACTCCTAGAAAAGGATGCTCCATTCATCTTTTCAGATGAATCTATCAAATCTTTTAATATTCTTAAAGAAAAACTCACTAATGCGCCGATTATGATAACTCTAAATTGGAATCTACCATTTGAACTAATGTGTGATGCAAGTGATTTTGCAATGGGAGCCGTTTTAGGACAAAGGATTGAAAAATGATTTCAACCTATATATTATGATAGTAAGATGTTACAAGGAGCACAAACGAATTACACAACTACTGAAAAAGAACTCCTTGCTATTGTCTTTGCTTTTGACAAATTTCGATCATATCTCGTTCTAGCTAAAACGGTGGTCTATACCGACCATTCTGCTCTTAGATACCTATTTTCGAAACAAGATGCCAAACCACGATTAATTTGTTGGATCTTACTCTTACAAGAGTTTGATATTGAAATCCGAGATAAAAGAGGAGCAGAAAATCTCGCCGCTGATCATCTTTCTCATCTTGAAAATCCCGAATTAGAAGTTCTAAATGAATCGGCCATACAAGACAACTTTCCTGATGAATATCTATTGAAGATAGATTATAATGAAATTCCATGGTTTGGAGACTATACAAACTACTTAGTATGTGGATTCCTTGAAAAAGGATTATCGTACCAAAAACGAAAGAAATTCTTTAGTGATATAAAACACTATTTCTGGGAAGATCCACATTTGTTTAAGAGTTGTCCCGATGGAATAATACGCCGATGTGTATTCGGGGAGGAAGCTTGTAAAATCTTAAACCGTTGTCATACAGGACCAACAGGAGGGCATTTTGGGCTTCAACTAACAGCAAGAAAAGTTTACGATGCTGGATTCTATTGGCCTACAATTTACAAAGACGCACACCTTCTTTGCAAATCCTGTGATGCTTGTCAAAGGGCCGGAAAAATAAGTCAACGTGATGAAATGCCACAAAATGTCATTCAAGTATGTGAAGTATTTGAAATTTAGGGTATTGACTTTATGGGTCCATTTCCAAAATCTCATAATAATCTATATATTCTCGTTGCCATTGATTATGTATCTAAATGGGCGGAGGCACAAGCTCTCCCGACTAATGATGCACGAGTTGTAGTCAACTTTTCAAAACGTCTTTTTGCAAGGTTTGGAACACCGAAAGCTTTAATAAGTGATCGGGGTACTCATTTCTGTAATAATCAACTTGAGAAAGTTCTCAAAAGATATAGAGTAACTCATAAAATCTCCACTGCTTATCATCCACAGACAAGTGGACAAGTTGAAAATACCAACCGAGCTTTAAAACGTATTCTAGAGAAAACCGTAGGATCAAATCCTAAGGAATGGTCCATTAAATTGGAGGATGCACTCTGGGCTTTTAGAACAGCCTACAAAACTCCAATTGGTACCACACCTTTTAGACTCGTTTACGAAAAAGCATGTCATCTTCCAGTAGAAATTGAACACAAAGCATTTTGGGCTTTGAAGACATGTAATCTTGAATTACATGAAGCTGGACGTCTACGATTAAGTCAATTAAACGAATTAGAAGAATTAAGAAATGAAGCATACGAAAATTCGTTAATCTATAAAGAAAGAACGAAGAAATGGCATGATAAAAGAATCAGAAGTTCAAAAGAATTTAAAGAAGGAGACAAAGTTCTTCTTTTCAATTCACGATTCAAGCTATTTCCTGGAAAATTGAAATCAAGATGGTTTGGACCATTCATAGTCAAAAGAGTTTTCCCATACAGCACAGTAGAATTAATAAATTCAAATGGAATTGAATTTAAGGTTAATGGTCACAGAGTTAAACATTACATAGATAGTCCGATGGAAGTTGACAACGAAGTTAATCACAATTTCGACACCACAGCTAACTAAGTGTGGGGAGAATCAAGTCTTTTAAAGGATAATATGTATTTATGTTAGAGTTAGATTTTCTGTTTTCGTGTAGTTCTCGAAAATGGAACCCGAATGGTCTTTCCGTAGCAGACCCTAAAGAACTAGTCTTCTCCCCCCATTTTGAATTTTTATTTTTTTTAGGTTTTACGAGATGAAGACTTCCTCTGAATTAAACCATGGTCTACTGCTACACGCTTTGATCACTAAACGTAATAATGACACACTTCCAAGTGAATTGGTATCATTAATAAGAGGTAAATTGGACGGAGTAAGAAAAGAATCCAGATGCGAAGATAATAAGTTACAATTTGGTAAAGGAAAATCAAAATCCGCAGCGAAAAGAAGAGCACGACACCTTAAAAAATGTCACAAATGCGGAAAATGGTCACACGAAGGTAAATGTTCAAATAATCAAACCTATTCAAACACCGAATTTGTTACTTTATGCAGAGACGGACCGTTCATATGTTTAGAAGAAAAAACGTTAAATGCTCGAGGTTACGCCTATGTAGCTATGGAAAACCAATTAGTCCGACTATCTTATGAGTGGGCTAGAGCATATCACTAAGAAATCTATTTCACATGTAAGTTTGTACAGTTTTTATTTTTATTTTTAACCTTTTGATAATAAACGCTAATTTGTTCACTATAAAGTATTAAATTGGTATTCGATAAAATTAGGTCTTGCGACCATTATTGATATCATACAAAAATTTATTACATCACTGCGAAATTTAACGTTTATTCTTAAGGTATAAATATCTTTAATCAATCAACCCAAAATATTTCAAAAATTTGTCATGAGTTAAATTAGGTCATGGAACGAAATTACTTTACCGAAAAGAGAGGCGTATATTTTTGATAATATTTCATAAATTAAAGTGGGATAAAAGACCAAAAAGATTTTAAATTTTATTTTTACTTTGTTTTTAAAATTAATATTAAAATAATATTGTAAACTTTTTAAATTAATATATATTTAAAATTGTAAATATTTGAAAAATTAATATTTTTAATATAAGTTTGTATGTATAAAAACAAAAATATAATTTAAGTTTGGTGTGAATTTTTAATATGAATTTTTAATTATGCATTTATAATTTAAGTTTGGTGTGAATTTTTAATATGAATTTTTAATTTTATGCATTTTAAATTTAAGTTTGGTGTGAATTTAAAAAAAAAAATTACTTTATTTCGCTAAGTTAAAAATATGATTTTTAAAATTCGTCGTGAGTTGAAGACTAGGTCTTTGAACCGAAATTGCTTTACCCGAGGGAGGGACGAGAACTTTTATTATCATTATTTTTAATCTTATTGAATTAAAGTATGCCAAAAAAATATTAAAAAACCCAAAAATCTTTGCTTTTAAAACCGCGCTTTGAATTGACAAATTTTAAAATTTTGTCGAGGGACGGACTAGGACATCGATCCGAAAAGCCCTCATCCTAAAAAGAAACAAATTTTTAAAATTTTATTAATTTTATGTTTTATAAAGTGTAAGGTTTTATATATAAAAAAAATAAATAAAGGTCAAAATACTGTAGCCGGCACCCCATGCGATCGCATGAGGTTTACACTCCAACCTCATGCGATCGCATGAGGCTGGAAATCAGGCCAGACACAAAAGGGCAGCGAGCTGTTCTTTAACACCACAACACACAAACATATACGAAAACACACTCAAATTCTCTCCGAATTTCACCAAAATTCACCGTAATTCGTCAAATTTCTTGCTCTAATCGTGCCTAGATTCGCATTTTTCAGCAAAAAGGTAAAAATTACACCCCTAAACTCTATAAATTCCTAGTTTTTGTGATAATTACTAATATTTTACCTAATGCAATTTTATTAATTTCTAGTGTAATTAGTGATAAATTGTTAGTATTTTATGCATGTATAACGTAGATTGATGCTATTTAACATGATTTGAAGCCAAAAACTTCAAAAATTTTAGAAATCTAGGGTTTGTGTTCTTGAGCAATTTGGGGCTTTTTGATATAAACAGGTTATGGCCGATTTTTGTCATGAATTATTGCTAAATTGAGTAGTGTAACATGTTTAGGTAGTTAAATGATCCAAACATTGATCCTAAACATGATTTTTAAAGATTAAAGAGGACTTTTTAGGTACAAAATTCATGAACTTGATTAATTTGATATATTTGCCATTTGAGACTTGTTTAATTATTAGTAATGACTATTTTGACATGTTATTTGAGTTAAATTCTTATGAACTTTGTATACATTTTCATATGTGCTTATTTGAAAAAGTGTAGAATTGTGAAAAATTGTGAAAATGTGTATAAGTTTAATTTTGATTTAACATATTATTGTGATTGTTTTAAATTGTTATTTTGTTAACACTAATGCATATTTGGATGCACAAATTTTGTGTTTAATGTGTTTTGCAGAAAGCCGATACTGGAGGTTCAGGATCATCATCATCTAGACAACCTGCTCCAGCTCCAGAACCAGAACCAGAAATGCAATATGAACCTGAACAACAACCACAACAGGAACCACAACATCAGCCTGATCAGCACGTACCTTATTATGATCAGCTACAGTTACCTAATGAATTCACAGTATTTCCCCCGCATCCGCCTGTCGAATACCCAACAATTCTGGAACACACGTTACATCCTAATCTGAGATTCGATAGACGATGGAGAGATTACCCGGCATATCAAAGTAATAAATTTAAATTGGTAACAAAAGATGTAGAGATGCCGAGGGTAATTGATTGGAATCCTTTGGAAACGGTCCATCTAGCTGACCGTGTTAGACAGCATTTGGTACAAAGGTATGGCAGTTCTTCTTTTACAGATTGGGAATGTCTTTTCACCATTCTTAGACCTGTATATAAGGAATGGTGTGTTGAGTTGATGAGTACTATAGCGTTAAATGTAGATGTAGATAGGTTAGATGATAGAAGTTTTCTTAGATTTATCCTTGGCGGTAGGATGTACAGAATGTCCATGATGGACATGGCCAGGGCATTACAGATTTACACTCCTAGTGAATTGCTACTACCCGAATGTATGAGTTTGATTTATTGTGGTGAAAGGGTAGATAGGAACTTTAACGCTGACGCCGCTTGGAGGCGTATGTCGAACTATAATGTTTTTACACTGGGAGGAAAACACTCCTACTTACATATTAACAAAGCCGAGCTTCGTGTGATTCATAGATTTTTGGCTAACTCGATTACACAGAGAGGTCACAATAAGGAGAAAATGACCTTACATGATTTAATTTACCTAAAGTGTATTCGAGACCCGAGGAGCTTTGTTAATATCCCTTACTGTGTTGGTTTTTATTTATCTAAAATGGTAGAAGGAATGCCAACGGGAGTATAATAGGAGGAGGTATTTTTGTTACTCTCATTGGAGAGTATTTAGGTGTTGATAGGAACCAAGGGGGTCCATTACAGCTTTGTAGAGAACAGGATGAGACCATAGGATTGCGAGTTTATGTGGGTGCTAAAGTATTGAAGAGTAGACGCAACCAGGCATTGCCCTATGTGTGAAGACCCGTCCTAATCCATCCGGACGAAGTCCATATCGATTATAAACGATTCACAACAGTTGATTACATCGCAAGGTACTTGACCTCTATATGATACATTTTACAAACATTGCATTCGTTTTGAAAAGACAATCTTTCATTACATCTAAAGTTGACAAACATGCATACCATTTCATAATATATCCAACTATAATTGACTTAATAATAATCTTGATGAACTCAACGACTCGAATGCAACGTCTTTTGAAATATGTCATGAATGATTCCAAGTAATATCTCTAAAATGAGCAAATGCACAGCGGAAGATTTCTTTCGTACCTGAGAATAAACATGCTTTCAAGTGTCAACCAAAAGGTTGGTGAGTTCATTAGTTTAACATAAATAATCATTTCATAATTTTAATAGACCACAAGATTTCATATTTTCATTTCTCATAAACATACGTCCCATGCATAGAGACAAAAATATCATTCAAATGGATTGAACACCTGGTAACCGACATTCACAAAATGTATATAAGAATATCCCCATCATTCCGGGATCCTCCTTCGGACATGATATAAATTTTGAAGTACTAAAGCATCCGGTACTTTGGATGGGGCTTGTTGGGCCCGATAGATCTATCTTTAGAGTTCGCGTCAATTAGGGTTTCTGTTCCCTAATTCTTAGATTACCAGACTTAATAAAAAGGGGCATATTCGATTTCGATAATTCAACCATAGAATGTAGTTTCGATTACTTGTGTCTATATCGTAAAACATTTATAAAAGCAGCGCATGTATTCTCAGTCCCAAAAATATATATAAAAAGGGAATAATGAAACTCACGCATATAAATATTGTAAAACAGTTAATAAAGCATTTGCATGTATTCTCAGCCCAAAAATGTAATGAGTAAAAAAAGGAGCAAATGAAACTCACCATACTGTATTTTGTAGTAAAAATACATATGACTAAATTGAACAATGCAGGGTTGGCCTCGGATTCACGAACCTATATCATTTGTATATTTATTAATATACTTAATTGTAATCGATCAAATATATATATGTATTATATATTTCTTATTTATTTTAGTAATACATTTGTTATTTTCAACGTTATATATATATATATGTTATTTTTATATTAAAGATAATAAATTTGACATACTTGTGATATATGTAATAATTATAAATAATTTTTGTAGTAATAAAAATAATAATACTATTAGTAATTTTAGTAATAATAATTAATGATAATAATAATAATAATGTTAAAAATAATAATAATAATGATAGTAATAATAATAATACTAATAACAATAATAATATTAATAATACATTATAATGATAATGTTATTAGTTATAACAATATTAATACCAATTTTAGTTGTTATACTTGTAATAATAATAATACTTGATAAATGACAAATATAATAATTTTAACAATCATAATAATAACAATAATAATAATAATAATTTTTAGGAAAAAAAAAATAGAGCTACCTCATGAAGTACTTTAAAAAAAATACTTGTCACAAGCAGGAATTGAACCCGAGACCTCTTGTTTCACAAACACACACACTAACTACTTCTCTATCCCTTCATTTCTGTAACCACCTTCCCATTAAACCATTTTAAACCTTAGTATTCTGCTTCTTTCTTCTTCTACTAAACCCCATTTCATGATCACCATTATCTTAGCTTCGATCACAAGATCTATATCATCATCTATCATCAGCGAGTCTTATCCTTATAACCTAAATCTATCGATCATCATAATCATCGCCATAACTTACGGTTATCATCATTACTTTTCATATAATCATATATCATAATCATAATCAATATCATATCAAATTATCATCATTGTTACCTCTATGTAACATCATCAAAAATCATCATCATCTTCACATTGTTCGTATCAGTTTCATCACCATTATGTATCATAATCTTCTTCATCTTTCATTTTTTTCACGACCTTGTCTAACATCATTCGAATCATTCATCATCATTATAAAATCACGCGTCAATTATCTACCATCCTAACATCATTATCACCTTAAATAAAAATTCAAGTGGGTGAGCTTTGTCTCGGCCCACCACCTTAATTGGCCACCGTATGAGAAGAAAAAAAAAACATTGTGGGTCTTTAACTTTCTTTTACTGTTATATTCACTAGCATATCATAATAAAGGAAACATAATCTCTCTTATCCAATACAATCGATACACTAGTGTCCTAATCCGTTTAAAAAAAAACAACTAGCTCCACGTACTCATTTGGAACCATTCAAGATATTATTCCAATACTCCTTACTCTATTCGCATCATAAAAGAAAGTTACCAAGTTTCCACCCAAGTTGTCGACCATGCAGAATTTTAAAAGGTACCTAGTATGCGTGAGTGTGTGTGTGGTTTATTCAAAATCAAATATCATTATATATAAGTATCTCACATTCTCAATTAGCATACCTAGTAGGATTTCGATAAAGGCTGTATTGGTTGTGGTGATCAATTGGTTATGGTGATTTGTTTTTGCGTAGACTCGAAACAGAAATAAACTGAGCAGTAGCAGTTATGTTTGAAGGTTGCAGGTGCATTAAAGAGACGTGTAGTAGCAGCTGTAACCGTTCGTGATTTTATGTGGGTTTAATTGGTGGTGTTTGATTGAAAATGATAGTGGTTCCTTGTGTTGTTCACGAAGGGGAGAAAAATTTGAAGAGGTGGTGGTTATGTTTGAGTTATTCAAGGATAGTGTTGTCATGGTGATTACGGGTGGTAATAGGTGAAGGTTCTTGGTGATTACTCGAAACATAATAAAATATGTTGGTGAGTTTTCGGTGGTTATCAAAAGTGGTGTCGGATCATCAAGAAGAAAATAGGAAGGTACGTAAAGGTATATATTTAATATGTGGTGTATGTATTTATATATAAATATAGATAAATGATTCTGTGGTGTGAATGTGATGATTTCGTTAATGGAGTGTTCTATGGGTTGGGTATTAGTGATGGTGGAGAAATTCTAATGAGTTCTTTACACTAGAGTTGATCGAGGTTATAGCAATAAAGGTGTGTTAATCAAACAATCAAGATCAGGAGAAAGATGAAGTTGATTGCTAACAGAACTTGTCACCATGCCAATGATCAATTATTTGTAGTACTGGAAGAATAAAGATTGACAGAGATGTGTAACAAATTGTACTCGTAAATATATGTTGTTATTATCTGTTGTCCTTTGATTCTCATAGACAAGAATTGAAAAGTTTGATCGTGATTGGAAATAGAATTCGAATATCTGATTTATGTATTTATCTATTTTGTTTGTAATGGCAATGGAATCTTTTCTCACTTTGAGCAGACCACCAGTACAGAAAATATAAAAAAATAAAAAGATCGATGTTGATTTCTAATAGAATGGTACGATTAAATCAATTGTTTAATTCTTTCAGAGACATGAAAATCAATCAAAAAAATAAAAAAAATAAACAGATAGCTCAGTTTAAAGAATTTGTACAAAATCTTCTGTTTCATAAATTATAATCAATTAATATTAATATTTAAATAATATATAATATTTCTAATAATGTTAATTATATTAACAATAATAATACTAACATATAATAATAATGATAATAGTAACTATAAATTTTGATAACAATAATATTATTAATGATTTGAATAATAATAATAGTTATAATAATATTAATATCATTAATGATAATAGTAATATTAGTAATAATAATACTATAACAATTTATATTTATATTTGTATGTATACATATTTATTTACAAGTAATGGTTCGTGAATCGTCGAGCACGGTCAAAGGTAATTGATTATATGAATATAGATTTCAAAACTTTTGAGACTTAACATTATAGATTTTTTTTTTATCGTGTCGGAAACATATAAAGATTAAAATTTAAATTTGGTCAGAAATTTCCGGGTCATCACACTATGAAGGTAATCATCCACGGGTAGAAAGGGGTTCAGACGAAGAAATGAAGGAAACGGAAGACATTAGGGATGTCATTCGAGATGCTATTCTTGACGTCCACGTTCGTATAGATGAGGAATCAATGACGAGCGCGGCCAGACATAGTATGTATGAGCAGTGGAACTCCGAGCGAGTATACGAGGATTATAGGCGACGCCAACACGATAGCTGGGTAGTTCATCAGCACCAAATCATGAGCCAGCTATCACATCAGGTACCAAATAATTACGTACCTACTCGACCTGCTCATTTTCCGCCACACAACCCCGACATCCGACCACCCTTTAACCGGTATGACTACAACCAAGCCTATCAAGACACCTATAACCAACAATGGAACCCACCTGACGAGATGAACTGGAACCCCTATCCAGACTGATTTAGTTCCATTGGTTATTTTTATGATTTTTATGTTTTTATCTTTTTACTTTTTCATGTTTAAACTTATGTTATTGGATATATTTATGTAATTTTTATCATTTTTATTATTATTGTGTACTAATATTTCACATTTAGGATTTGAAAGTGGGATATTAAGTCCCATTTCAAATTGCCATGCATGTTTATATTTGTATGTATGTATATTGTCGATTGTACAAAACAGGGTAAAACAGCGCATTTTCAAAGACTGGCATTAAGTTCAGCAAAAGCTAGTAATTTTGACGACAAAACGAAAAACAAATGTGATGAAACAACAAGACGGAATGAACAAATGATGTGCACCATTTATCATTCAGCAAACAAACGCCAATATGTTTGGAAACTTTGGTAAAATTTAATTATTTTTTCTACGCTAATCACCCTCAATAATTTAAATTGTTACTGATTTCTTGCAAATGAGGGCATTGCAAGATCTTAAGTGTGGGAAGAGGTTAAATTCTTTCGGATTTTTAAAATTTTTAACTTATACACTTGGTTACCATTAAAAATACTAGTAACGCAGTAGTTGTATTAGAATCTAGTGCTCTCTGATAATAAAGAACAACCCTAGTCTTATATACTGACTACCCAATTCTAGTAAAAAATTTCAAAATTTTCAATTAAATGAACTCAAAATCATGTTTATACATATTTATGAACGATAAAACTAGGTGTTAACACCGAAATTATTGTTACCTCGGAAAGGACATAAATTGAGAAACAAATCAAAATGTTAGAATTCATTTAAAATGGAATATAGGACAATAAAAAGGCAAATAAAAGAAAATAAAAGTCAAGTGTGGGAAAATTTACCAAGTTATTTAAAACATAAGACACATATTTTTGTAACAAATAACTGAAGATACTTTTGTTTTGGACGATTTTAATCAGTTTTACCCGATTTACTGTAATATATTTGAAAGAAAGATGGATCTACACGATGAATCAATTTCGTCGTTAAAAGGAAGTAAAGTCTTCCGAAAAAGAAACGCGCTTCTTGATTTAGGTCATGAAGTTGTCGTCCAGACCAGCTGTAGGTTGACGAAAAATCTAGAAAAGTCATCTCTAAAATCAGCAGGAAATCCACGGACCTCAGCATCAAACAGGGTCGCCAAGTGGTCAGACTTATCCTAACCATGAGAGGATCTGTCTTGTAAAATGGGGAGGACGCCGTGCAAATTAGCTGGATAAGACTAATGAATCAGATCCCCAGAAAGGATAATCTCTTTAAAGATCAAAAATCAGCTATTAAGACTGATATTACTCAATCCTAGAGATTGACCTTAAAGATTGAGAATTACAAACTCATGGAATTCGATGATATCTAAACTCGAGCTTGAACGAGAAAATATTTTGATCAAAATTACAAACGATTTGTTTTCTGAAAACCCATTTTCAATGCGTTCATTACCATTGAACGTAAAATCCTAGGAATTCACCTGGAATTCATTAGGTTACCTGAACCAAATCGGGTGTCAACAGTAAGAACGGTGGTTGCATAGCATGGTCAAAGACAGGACCTTGTGCCAGACCGAAAAATTATAAGGGTGAGCTTTACTATTACTCCTACCAAGGATAGTAATTGCGTCCGACACGTTATAGACCATAATTAAAAGCATGTCAGGGGACATTGCCTTAACAATTGTTTGTTCAACGCTTTCCTTTACAACCGGACGGTAGTTTACCAAAAGGTAATATACGGAGCAAGTATACTGGATGTGTTGCTTTCCCAATACAAGGTTAGCAAGTGGGTGACACAAAACCGCAAGTTTTGAGCTAAAATTTTCAAATCTGAAACCCACCAAACCCACAAAAATAATTTGCAAACACCGGTGAAGGGTTATTCCGGAAAACTTATCTAGGGTAAATGAAATGTCCCGTTCTTATTGATTAAAAACGTTCCATATTAATTGATTTCGTTACGAGGTTTTGACCTCTATATGAGACGTTTTTCAAAGACTGCATTCATTTTTAAAACAAACCATAACCTTTATTTCATAAATAAAGGTTTAAAAAACTTTACGTAGATTATCAAATAATGATAATCTAAAATATCCTGTTTACACACGACCATTACATAATGGTTTACAATACAAATATGTTACATCGAAATCAGTTTCTTGAATGCAGTTTTTACACAATATCATACAAACATGGACTCCAAATCTTGTCCTTATTTTAGTATGCAACAGCGGAAGCTCTTAGTATTCACCTGAGAATAAACATGCTTTAAACGTCAACAAAAATGTTGGTGAGCTATAGGTTTAACCTATATATATCAAATCGTAACAATAGACCACAAGATTTCATATTTCAATACACATCCCATACATAGAGATAAAAATCATTCATATGGTGAACACCTAGTAACCGACATTAACAAGATGCATATATATAAGAATATCCCCATCATTCCGGGACACCCTTCGGATATGATATAAATTTCGAAGTACTAAAGCATCCGGTACTTTGGATGGGGTTTGTTAGGCCCAATAGATCTATCTTTAGGATTCGCGTCAATTAGGGTGTCTGTTCCCTAATTCTTAGATTACCAGACTTAATAAAAAGGGGCATATTCGATTTCGATAATTCAACCATAGAATGTGGTTTCACGTACTTGTGTCTATTTTGTAAATCATTTATAAAACCTGCATGCATTCTCATCCCAAAAATATTAGATTTTAAAAGTGGGACTATAACTCACTTTCACAGATTTTTACTTCGTCGGGAAGTAAGACTTGGCCACTGGTTGATTCACGAACCTATAACAATATATACATATATATCAAAGTATGTTCAAAATATATTTACAACACTTTTAATATATTTTGATGTTTTAAGTTTATTAAGTCAGCTGTCCTCGTTAGTAACCTACAACTAGTTGTCCACAGTTAGATGTACAGAAATAAATCGATAAATATTATCTTGAATCAATCCACGACCCAGTGTATACGTATCTCAATATTGATCACAACTCAAACTATATATATTTTGGAAACAACCTCAACCCTGTATAGCTAACTCCAACATTCACATATAGAGTGTCTATGGTTGTTCCGAAATATATATAGATGTGTCGACATGATAGGTCGAAACATTGTATACGTGTCTATGGTATCTCAAGATTACATAATATACAATACAAGTTGATTAAGTTATGGTTGGCATAGATTTATTACCAATTTTTACGTAGCTAAAATGAGAAAAATTATCCAATCTTATTTTACCCATAACTTCTTCATTTTAAATCCGTTTTGAGTGAATCAAATTGCTATGGTTTCATATTGAACTCTATTTTATGAATCTAAACAGAAAAAGTATAGGTTTATAGTCGGAAAAATAAGTTACAAGTCGTTTTTGTAAAGGTAGTCATTTCAGTCGAAAGAACGACGTCTAGATGACCATTTTAGAAAACATACTTCCACTTTGAGTTTAACCATAATTTTTGGATATAGTTTCATGTTCATAATAAAAATCATTTTCCCAGAATAACAACTTTTAAATCAAAGTTTATCATAGTTTTTAATTAACTAACCCAAAACAGCCCGCGGTGTTACTACGACGGCGTAAATCCGGTTTTACGGTGTTTTTCGTGTTTCCAGGTTTTAAATCATTAAGTTAGCATATCATATAGATATAGAACATGTGTTTAGTTGATTTTAAAAGTCAAGTTAGAAGGATTAACTTTTATTTGCGAACAAGTTTAGAATTAACTAAACTATGTTCTAGTGATTACAAGTTTAAACCTTCGAATAAGATAGCTTTATATGTATGAATCGAATGATGTTATGAACATCATTACTACCTCAAGTTCCTTGGATAAACCTACTGGAAATGAGAAAAATAGATCTAGCTTCAAAGGATCCTTGGATGGCTTGAAAGTTCTTGAAGCAGAATCATGACACGAAAACAATTTCAAGTAAGATTTCCACTCGAAATAAGATTGTTATAGTTATAGAAATTGAATTAAAGTTTGAATATGATTATTACCTTGTATTAGAAAGATAACCTACTGTAAGTAACAAAGGTTTCTTGATCTTGGATGATTACTTGGAATGGATTTAGAAAACTTGGAAGTAAACTTGCAATCTTGGAAGTATTCTTGATTTTATGAAACTAGAACTTTTGGAATTTATGAAGAACACTTAGAACTTGAAGATAGAACTTGAGAGAGATCAATTAGATGAAGAAAATTGAAGAATGAAAGTGTTTGTAGGTGTTTTTGTTCATTGGTGTATGGATTAGATATAAAGAATATGTAATTTTGTTTTCATGTAAATAAGTCATGAATGATTACTCATATTTTTGTAATTTTATGAGATATTTCATGCTAGTTGCCAAATGATGGTTCCCACATGTATTAGGTGACTCACATGGGCTGCTAAGAACTGATCATTGGAGTATATATACCAATAGTACATACATCTAAAAGTTGTGTATTGTACGAGTACGAATATGGGTGCATACGAGTAGAATTGTTGATGAAACTGAACGAGGATGTAATTGTAAGCATTTTTGTTAAGTAGAAGTATTTTGATAAGTGTCTTGAAGTCTTTCAAAAGTGTATGAATACATATTAAAACACTACATGTATATACATTTTAACTGAGTCGTTAAGTCATCGTTAGTCGTTACATGTAAATGTTATTTTGAAACCTTTAGGTTAACGATCTTGTTGAATGTTGTTAACCCATTGTTTATTATAACAAATGAGATGTTAAATTGTTATATTATCATGATATTATGATATATAATATATCTTAGTATGATATATATACAGTTAAATGCCGTTACAACGATAATCGTTACATATATGTCTCGTTTCGAAATCATTAAGTTAGTAGTCTTATTTTTACATATGTATTTCATTGTTAATACACTTAATAATATATTTACTTATCATTTAACATAATTAACCAAGTGTATCAATATCTTAATATGATTCATATGTACCTAGTAAGACGTTGTTATAACGATAATCGTTATATATATCGTTTTCGAGTTTCTTAAATTAATAGTCTCATTTTTATGTATATAACTCATTGTTAAAATACCTAATGAGATACATACTTATAATAAAATCATGTTAACTATATATATATAACCATATATATGTCATCGTATAGTTTTTACAAGTTTTAACGTTCGTGAATCACCGGTCAACTTGGGTGGACAATTGTCTATATGAAACCTATTTCAATTAATCAAGTCTTAACAAGTTTGATTGCTTAACATGTTGGAAACACTTAATCATGTAAATAACAATTTAATTTAATATATATATAATCATGGAACAGTTCGGGTCACTACAGTAAAAGCTATATTTAATTTTCAAAAGATCAAATGTTTTCATAAAGATCCAATTTCCTTAAAGGATCTAAAATTTTTATAGTCATGTGGGACTGTAAACCACATCGTTACTACCATTGTTTATACCGCCGTAAAGAAATCACTGATGTACAAAGTGTGAAGAATAAAGAAGTGATTCTAGTATATTTCAAGACTATATTGCTTGAGGACAAGCAACGCTCAAGTGTGGGAATATTTGATAATGCTAAAAACAAACATATATTTCATATCATTATCCCTCAAGAAAGACAAGCTTTTAGTTGCAATTATTCTATTTACAAGTAATATTCGTTTAAATAATAAAAGGTGAAGACAAAAGACAGACTCGACGAATTGAAGACGCAAACGACCAAAAAGCTCAAAAGTACAAAATACAATCAAAGTGGTTCCAATTATTGATAAGAAACGTCTCAAAATTACAAGAGTACAAGATTCGAAACGCAAAGTACAAGATATTAAATTGTACACAAGGACGTTCGAAAATCCGGAACCGGGACCAGAGTCAACTCTCAACGCTCGACGCAACGGACTAAAAATTACAAGTCAACTATGCACATAAATATAATATAATATTTAAATAATTCTTATAATTATTTATATATTATATAATATATTAATAAACCGTCGGCAGAAGAAAACAACCACATGTGAGCCTCCCCAGCTGGCCATGCGATCGCATGGCCTTGAAGGGCAAAGCTCATGCGATCGCATGAGCCCCTTTTTCAGCTCAAAGGCCTATAAATTTCGAGCTTTGGTGCACCATTTAACACACCTTTTTCTCTTCACTCATACGTAAACTTATATATATATATTTATATTTTAATTTTAATTTTAATTTTAATCCTAATAATAAGGGTATGTTAGCGAATGTTGTAAGGGTGTAAGTCGAAATTCTGTCCGTGTAACGCTACGCTATTTTTAATCATTGTAAGTTATGTTCAACCTTTTTAATTTAATGTCTCGTAGCTAAGTTATTATTATGCTTATTTAAAATGAAGTAATCATGATGTTGGGCTAAAAATATTAAAATTGGGTAATTGAGCTTTGTACCATAATTGGGGTTTGGACAAAAAAACGACACTTGTGAAAATTAGACTATGGGCTATTAATGGGCTTTATATTTGTTTAACTAAATGATAATTTGTTAATTTTAATATAAAGATTTACAATTGGACATACCTATAAATAACCATATACACTTGATCGGACACGATGGGCGGGATATTTATATGTACGAATAATCGTTCATTTAACCGGACACGGGAATGGATTAATAGTCTATGGAATTATTAAAACAGGGGTGAAATTATGTACAAGGACACTTGGCATAATTGATAACAAAGTATTAAAACCTTGGGTTACACGCAGTCGATAACCTGGTGTAATTATTAAACAAAATATTAAAACCTCGTTACAGTTTAAGTCCCCAATTAGTTGGAATATTTGACTTCGGGTATAAGGATAATTTGACGAGGACACTCGTACTTTATATTTATGACTGATGGACTGTTATGGACAAAAACCAGATGGACATATTAAATAATCCAGGATAAAGGACAATTAACCCATGGGCATAAAACTAAAATCAACACGTCAAACATCATGATTACGGAAGTTTAAATAAGCATAATTCCTTTATTTTCATATTTAATTGCACTTTTAATTTTCGTACTTTTTAATTATTGCAAGTTTATTTTATCGCAATTTTATTTATCGCAATTTCATTATCGTTATTTACTTTACGCTTTAAATTAAGTTGTATTTATTTTTAATATTTTACATTAGGTTTTAACTGCGACTAAAGTTTTAAAATCGACAAACCAGTCATTAAATGGTAAAACCCCCTTTTTATAATAATAATATTACTTATATATATTTGTATTTTTATAAAATAAAACTAATATAGCGTTAAGCTTTGTTTAAAAGATTTCCCTGTGGAACGAACCGGACTTACTAAAAACTACACTACTGTACGATTAGGTACACTGCCTATAAGTGTTGTAGCAAGGTTTAAGTATATCCATTCTATAAATAAATAAATATCTTGTGTAAAATTGTATCGTATTTAATAGTATTTCGTTGTAAAATATAAGCTATTTCATATACACCTCGCATAACATCACCCATTTAAACAATATATCAAGTTTAATGTTTACAAAGAGGCACGAAGGCCATTAACCAAATTTAATACAAGTTCGACCCGTTAAAAACGATCGTTTTAATCCAAACAACACTTAAGCATGGTTTGGGGCTAAACTACCCAAAACACTAGGCCGACTTCAAAAAGCTTCACACGCATCCAACAAGGGGTAACTAATGCCCAACAACCCCCTTCCCCTTATCCGCACCTGTATCTAAAAAGATAAACAACGAGAGGGGTAAGCTATTGCTTAGTGAGTGCAATAAGTATACGCATGCATATATAACCTACTTACTTGCAATCACTTACGCATTTACCGCATACATGCTAGCAATATAAATAATCATACCAACACAAGTATAATACTAACCCTTCGACCACACAAGCTAGCATAACAATAGCATATATTTCGAACAATATAATATGCTACAATACAACACACAACCATGGTTAACTAATTGTACAACGAAATGGTACTCGAATTTCCCATCGGTGTTTATAACAACTGTTAGAGTACTTAACACGTCAGACACTAACCCCACGGGTGGCATCTTAACACGTTGATACTTCACCCCGGGTGGTGTCTTAACACGTTGACACTTCACCCGTGACATTTCTTGGAGTGGCATCTTAACACGTCGATAATTCACCCCCGAGTGGTGTCTTAACACGTCGACACTTCACCCGTGACATTTCTTGGAGTGGCATCTTAACACGTCGATACTTCACCCCCGAGTGGTGTCTTAACACGTCGACACTTCACTCGTCACGTGAGATGTGGTGTCTTAACACGTCGACACTTCACAACTCATACTACACAAATAAATACATTATATATGCACACGCATAATTATTCCACTCACCTTATCGCCTTCGGTGAACTAGGAATCAAGCTCTTAACCTTCAATGTAATACACCTATCACATTATGCATAAATTAACATACAATCTAGTGGACTAACCACCAACACTATACTCTTAGGCATTTAATGACCCGATTGCATTAAATGACCTATTTACACCAAAACCGCCCATTTAAGGCCAAGACTCACCATTAGTTACTAAAAGCTAGTGATTAAAGTCTACTAACACCAACTAACACAAAACTTAGGGTATTTCATACCCATCTCACCCAATTAGGTCAACCATTACCCATTTGGCCCATTTTAACACTTAGACTTATATTTTGGTCAAACTTGAACCCATTAACAAAACTTTCATCATTTAACAAGTGTATTAGTGACTAACAACACAATTAACACTTACAAAACTCAATTTACATTATCAAACCCTAGATTAACACCATTTAGGTTTCCTTAAATTAATATAACCCAAATTCACCCATTTAACTCCCAAATAGGTCTTACAAGTTCCAAATGAACCAACCCTAGCCATAAATCAATTAAAACTCAAAACATAGAGTTAAGACTTACCAACACTATCAAATCGTAGCTAGAGACGTAGGGAACAACTTTAAAACTTGGACTTGGGTGAGATTTGGTCTCCTTCTTCTCCAAGTAAGCTCTCTCTCACTAAACCCTAACTCTCTCTCTCTCTCTCTCTATAAAATTGAATGGGATGTAGTTAACAAAGTGTTAAATGAATTAGGATAAGGTTGAATCAGCCCTTAAGTCTCCAAAACAGTCCATAAGGGAAAAGACCAATATACCCTTCTTTTAAATTACAAAATAAAAAGGTGTGCTGATTCAGGGGTGTGCGTGCCGCGCACACTATAATACACGCCCCGCGCACCAAGTGTAATTTGTGTGAGCCGCGCACACTATAATGCGCGCCCCTCGCACCAAGTGTAAATTCTGTGAGCCGCGCACATGAAAGTACGCCCCGCGCACCTAGTGTAATTTTTGACTGATTGCATTTTCTTCATACGTGCGCGCCTCACACCCTAACTAGCGCGCCTCACACATTCTAAACTTCAATTTTTGGACATTTTCTTGCACTTTTAACCAATCGAACTTATACCCACAACCTTTATAACCCGCGATAACATTCGAGCTTCAAAATATAGGAAAATAACACAACTTTCGCGATAAACACTTTAAACTATACACAATTGATCGCGGTTAATATTAAACATTTACAAGGTAAAAATGCGTACCTTTAGACCATGTATGAGGAAAACGGGGTGTTACAATATGTATATCAAAAGTCAGATAAAATTATGAGGATTGAAGAACTTACATTTTGCATATAATGACGACGATGATGATGAATACGAATCTAAAACACAATAATAATATGTAGATCGAAAGTGAAAACACAATAATGTACAAATAAAATATATAAAAAAGGTTCAGAAAGACATTAATAATATTGATATCGAAATGAACAAATAAAATTGATCGAAAGTATGAGGACTAAAGAGCTTACGTTTTCTACATGATGACGATGATGATTAATACAAATCTAAAACACAATAATAATATGTATATCATGAACAAATAAAATTGATTGAAAGTGTGAATACTAAAGAGAGCTTATGTTTCTTATGTGATGACGATGATGATGAATACAAATATATACACAGTGATAATATGTATATCGAAAGTGAACAAATAAAATTTGAAGAGCTTACGTTTTGCATATGATGGCAATAATGATGAATACAAATCTATAACACAATAATACGCAAGACTAATTACATGTCTCCTCTTTATACTAAGGTTTCATTAATAGAACATGATGAATGATGAAAAAGGGAAAAAATGGTTAAATGTACTCTAATGGAAGCATTTCAATATCAAAATAGTATAACAGACAACTTTAACAGTAAAATGATTATGAACCAATTTATATAAAACAATCTCCTTTAATCATTTTATGTAACTGATCATTAATCATTGCAAGAAAATGAAAAGTTTGTAATTATAATAAAAGTTTCTTGAATTCTCTATTTATTAAATTAAATGTATTAATTGTTATTTAATACTTTATTAATAATTAATAATTAATAATTAATAATTAATAATTAATAATTAATAATTAATAATTAATGTAGAGACACAAATATACTTTTTACCATTATTCAATACATATTTTGTAATAACCTTTCTACCTTTTTACCAATGATAAATTTAAAGAGAGGTGAAAATGTATGTAATAGACCATACTTAGTTTTCTGGAACTCAATTCTTATAGATATAAAAGGTTCTTGAATTTTCTATTTATTAAATTAAATGTATTAATTGTTATTTAATACTTTATTAATAATTAATAATTAATAATTAATATAGAGACTCTAATCTACTTTTTACCATTATTCAATACATATTTTGTAATAACCTTTCTACCTTTTTTACCAATAATAAATTTAAAGAGAGGTGAAAATGTATTTAATAGACCATACTTAATTTTATGGAACTCAATTCTTATAGATATATAGAAGATTGTTATATAAGTAATGAATCTAAAATCATATCATCAGACGGTCAATTAAGATTTGCTTTAACGATTCACACATAACATCAATACATGGATTACATGTTCTTAATCGCTCATGATACCACATGTTGATTAATTTATCATTCTACAAGATCAATTGAACATGTAATCACATAAAACATGAACATTAAAGAATACTTACTTGTGTTAGAATAAAGCAAATCAGTCAACAATTACCTTTTGAGGTAAGTTGACTTTGGGATCAGAAGTTGTCAACTTCATCGTCTCCCGTTTTAGAAGATCACATGTTGCTCAAGACCAAACAAGTAAACGGCTAAAAAGCAGTATACTAGACAACAACTTTCCCTTATTTGTATTGGTGGTTCCAAAAGACAAATGGAGCCTAACCAAGAATAGAAATAGCTGTTGTAGGATTTATTGTATATAAGAACACTTATCAGATTGTAAGAAATCAATTCTATTGTATCAAATACTTTAAACATGGTATCAGAGCTTACGGTATCGATCTCTTGATCAAGATACACATTTTTTACTCAAATCATCTACCATTTGATTGGGGGTTACAGTGTCTAGAGAAGACAGTAGCCATACCCAATTTGCCGATTCAGCAAACCATGATTTAGCCACTCAATTAAGCAATCTGTTCAAAAGAAACCTCCAATCCCATTCAAAACTTTCCACTACAACAAAAGTGGGAATATAGGACCTTTTTTTCTAGGACCTAGTAAAATAAGGTCGTAAAATCTACTTAGATAGGACCAGACGATATTTATGGTCCCATTATGATATACTTTTTTAGAGTGGGGTCCTAAAGAGCTCTTTTCTGGGACACATTATTTATTTGTGTCCTATCATCAAGTATTTCCATAGGACACTTAGAAAGTGGATCCCAAAAGAGGAACTTATAAGACCTTTATTTGTTAATGTCTCATTATGTATTTATGTAATAGGACACTTGTTATGAACGTCATATAAAATATACGTTTAGAGGCCATTTATTTCAGATAGTCTTATTATATTGTAGCATAATAGGACATTTTGTACATATGTCCTATAAATGTAGGTTATTAGGACGAATTAGTTATTGGGGTCACAATTATGATAATAGTTAATATGATATAATAGGACATTTAAATTGTATACCATATAAAGGGACTTTATAAGACATTTAGATGAGTGTGTCATATTATTTGGTAGAATAATAGGACACATGATATGACGGTCATATGAAATATACTCTTTATAAAACATTTATTTGTGTGTCGTATTATAGTATATATAATAGGACTCTTAAATTCTTTAATAGGACATTTTTTGTTTTTGAGGTCATAATTATCTATGATTTCATAGAACACTTTGATTATGAATCATTAAATATTTTGTTATAAGACATTTAACGGTTTAGTGTCACATTATGTGTTAATTCAATAAACACTTTATATAAAAGTCATATGAAATAAACTATCATAGGACATTTATTTGTCCTAGTCGTATTATATATTTAGCTAATAGGACATGTAATACTTATGTCGTATCATTGTCAATTTTTAGGACACTTATAGTTTTTGGCGTCATAACTATCATATGATTTCATAGGACACTTTAATTGTGAATCATAAAGTGGTACTTTATAAGACATTTAACAGTGTAGTGTCGCATTATGTGTTAATTTAATATGACACCTTATATAAAAGTCATATTAAATATAGTATCATAGGACATTTATTTGTCTGAGTAGTATCATTTTTTAAGCTAATAGGACATGTCATACTTATGTCGTATCATTGTAAATATTAGTACACTTTTAGTTCTTTTCGGTCTCAATTATCATATGATTTCACAAGACACTTTAATAGTGACACATTAAATAAGACTTTATAAGACATTTAACGGTTTAGTGTCACATTACGTGTTAATTTAATAGGACACCTTATATAAAAATCATATTAAATATACTATCATAGGACATTTGTTTGTGAATGTCGTATTACATCAAAACATAGTAAGAGATTTGATATGTAAGTCATATCAATGTAAGCATTTAGAAACGTTGATTTTTTAATAACACAGATGAGTTTTTTGTGTCTTAATATTATAAAAAGGAGTTATAAGAATCGAATTCGATGATCTATCCGTTTACACATTTTTAAAATCATAAAATTATGGATATAAAATACCTTACATTGACAACTCATGTTAAGATTGTGACAATTCCCGTTAAGATTTTAATCAATTTTGTTATAGAGGTTTCTGAAAAATTCGGATATCTAGCATTGGTATTATCCATTAGCAACTTGTTAGGAGATAAAACTGTTGAAACCTGTTGTGTATCTGAGTTTTATTACAACTGAATGATGTCATACGTATCTTATAATCCGGATGGTACATATATAAAATTGATGTCGATCCAAATAACAAGACCCAAATTACAACTCGATCAGATTACATCAGATTGTTAAAACAAGACCCATCAATTTTATTATATCTGAGTTTTATTATGATGTATTAATTGATGTCCTGAATTGTTAAAAAAAGACATCACCTGTGTATCTGAATTTTATACAACTTGTCAGTTGTATAAAACAAGACCCAAATTACAACTCAAATTACATCATAATACATCATATACAACTACAACTTATATAACAAGATCAGACAACATATAATTCGGATAGTAAACAAAATATTCAAAACACAGTAGTTCCAAAGTATTCTACTAGTTATAAAACAGTAACCAAAATGAACACCAGTTGATTACAAGACACTAGAATTACCTGAAGACGACCCAATGGAAGTACCGTAAGTTAAAAACGAGTAGCAGTTGATTTTGTGAATTTACGGGCAGATTGACCAATAGCATGACCTGATGAAGGACCGGGTGCACGACCAAAGGAAGGACGGGGAGCAATAGAATGACCTAGTTGTTGATATAAAAAAATGTAACGCCTTATTTGTTCAACCTAAATCATTTTCCAAACAACTGAATCGTGGATCTTGGATAGCTTCATTGTTGACAATAACTTTTTCTTTCGTTGCATCACTTTTATTGTCACCATAACAGTTTTTGTTTTCTATTATCTCTAGATTTACTAAATGTGCTTCATCAAAATAGGTCGTAGTTGCCAACTCTGTCAAAGAAAGTATATCACTCTCAGTAGTATCCCCTAAACCTAGAGCTAACTGGGTTATATAGGCCCCACCACAAACAGCAGCATTATGTTTCTTCCCCAAGCTCTTATATAAATACCGAGCTAAACACTTAGCCAAATTATAACGTTTATGCACTTTGATTTTTATGTAAAAAAAAAATTAAATGAAACATCCGATTGACATTCACAATGTAACTCAAAATGTTGTAACAAAAAGATAACATACTCAAAGGATTAACATACCGGTTGTTCGTTTACGAATCAATTTATTTAAGGTAGACAAATCAGTCTTTACCTACAAATTTTGTAATTCAAATCTTGTACTACAAATTTTGTTCTCTTATTTATATTATGTAGCATACATAACCAAAATCATTATCATTTTCAGAATCAATGATAAGAACACTAATTTCACATTCGTAGAATTAAACGATAATCCCTATACCTAAATCTAATGATGATCAGATCGAATTTATTAATGAAATTAGATATTTCAAAAGTGAAAGCAATTCACCAAATCACTTGTTTTAAGCAACTTGACAAAAAGATATTTCATAGATGAAAGCAGTTCACATAATCAATCCACGAATAAGACATTACCAGTGTGATTTCATGCCAGTAAACTGCAAATGAACATTGCAGACTGTTCGTTTACCTGTTACGTGAACTCAAAGTATAAAAAGATAAGCTTGCGTTCACTAAATTTAAGCACGAGCCTGATGTTGACCATATGATTCCGCAGACCCCCTTGGCCCCTTACGATGGAATCTGGGTATCCCAAATATATGCGCTCCATTTTGCACAACGTTGGTAATTGTCGAACAAGTTGAGTCTCTTATTGATTTGGACGAAAATCTAAGCAACTAAATTCACTAAAAACAGGTCAAATGAATTGAACAAGAAACCTCTCATATTCAATTGCACACAAATCTCATAAATTTGTGTATTCAAACAATAATAATATAATCCATAGTTATTCAATAACTTACATGATAACCATATAACGAAATATTGTAAATCGTGAGCAAAACGAATCACACTCGGATGACGCCACCTCAATTTCAAATGCCAACGATTTAGGTATTTTCATGAGAACCCTTACATGATAGGTTCTGAATCAAAATGAGCGGTGCGTGAATTTTATAAGAAATTACCAAAATGAAAATGGTTTAAGTGAATATTTTGTATAATTCAGTTTACTAATATGCTGAGGGAAAAATACATCAAATAATATGTGTGAATGTGAAAATGTTTTGTTAAAATAAAGAGGGAAAAATTCCCACACATTTTTTTGGCGAAAATATATGGTCTTTAGTTCCAATATAATTTTGAAAAAAAAAAAATATATACAGTAAAGTATTTTATAAATTATAATTGGACCATAGTAAATGACAAAGTAGAGAGATGAAGCAACTAATAATTTACTTATTTTCATACGTATTATTTTAAATTTTAGTGGTAGGCGTTTTTAAAGTAGTAATTAATTAATCAAACTTAGCTCTAATCCTTTAGTGACAAAAAAATATAAACAATATTCTTTGAGATCCCATATGCGAAACATAAATGTTCCACTATGACCATAATCAAAGAGATGAAATCAAAATCTTGTTTGATTGACGGTTGAAATTGAAAATTCTTTTATATTGTTGTGTTTATCAATTAATAAAGTCTGCGTGGTTTTTGTCCGTTGCAACAGCAACGGTCGATATGTATTTTTCGGCAATGAAACTTGTAAAATTAGAGAAACACTTACTAATGTTAAAGACGAATCAATCATAAATCGTTTTCAACGAAAGAAATATCGTAGGGCAAATCTGTACTAGATGTTAACTTAATTTATTTTTTTATTTTTTTTTATTTTTTGTCAATTTAACTTCTATATGTGATATATTTTAGAATTATTTAGTAACCCCACTAATTCAAAATTTTTAACTTAATTTTTTTTTTTATGTTTTCTCAATTTAACTTCTATATGTGATATATTTTTGAATTATTTAGTAACCCCACTAATTCAAAATTCTGGATCCGCCCCTTTATATATATATACTCGACTTTGTTAGATATTATGGATATTTAGTGAGCACCATGCCGAATTATATATATATATATATATATATATATATATATATATATATATATATATATATATATATATATATATATATAACCATCGAACTATTAGTTGAGTGGTAAAAAGACTCAGTTATTTGTGAGCATGTATCATTGAAAAAATAGGTGCATGTTTAAATTCTGAGGGGAGTTTTCTCCAAAGGTTGTGCCTCTGATATCCTTTGAGTGGTAAATGAGAGGATTCGATGCCAATATATATATATATATATATATATATATATATATATATATATATATATATATATATATATATATATATATATATATATATATATATATATATATATATATATATAAGATCTAATATTTGGTTGAGTTACAAAGAAATAGATCGAACGACATCAGCCCTTTGAGGGTGGGTTGGTGGGCTTTCAAAGGCAACACAAAGTCAGTGTGTCTCTGTTGGTCTACACGTTTTAGGGATCACATGATCTGTTTGAACCTAGAATGCGTTCTACTCATCGATACAATAAAACCAATTCAAACTACAAACTAATTACCAAAAAACCAACAAAACATAACAGTAAGCAACCAGTATACTTAGGTGAATTATTCGGTTTTAAAGTATTATTTTGAGAGCCAATAACCGAGTCAAATTTGACAAAACCAAACCTATCACTAAGTCAGTTTACATGGATCACCAACGGAGCAATAGACCACCACCAGAGCAACATACCTCCACCAAACCACCAGCGGAGCAATATACCACCACCAGATCAATAGACAACCACTAGACTACCGAACCACCAATAGACCATTAGACCCCCAATGGACCACCATTGAACAACCGAACTACCACTTGTCCACCCGTGGGCAACTGTACCACCACCGAACAACCAAACCACCATCGGACCACCACTAGACAACCACACCACCATGAGAGATTTAACGGACCTCTACTAATGCACCATCGGACAACCAATACAACCACTGAACCACCATCAGATCAACGACCACCACCGCTGAATCACCAATTGACCATTACTGGACCAACAGACCACTAACGAAAAATAGAAGCACCACCAGACCACTACCAAACCACCATCGGACTGCCATTAATCCAAAAGTAAAGAGACCCTAACTAATATGTTGTCAATGACCCAAATTAGTATGCTATTAGTTTACATATATATTAGTGGTACAATTGTGAATATACTATTAAATGTAAATGAAAATATTTAGGAGTGACTTTGATTTCACTTAGCAGCCAAATACACTATTTTGACGTTACTTTTCGTGGGAGACGCTCATAGACAGTCCAAGAAATCTTGTCTGTCGATATTTTATCTACATAATATTACGGAGTACAATATTAGAAAATCAAACTTTAATAAACATAAATATGGTTAAATCTAAAATGATCGAGACAACCGTCACAATGAATTTATTTTTGTACCGTTGCAATAAATCTAAAAATAGTTAAAAAAAGGTCAACGATTAAACAATAGTAAAAAACGTTAAAAACTTTTAAAAATGGTCGACATTAATTTTAACCAACGTTGACTATATATATATATATATGTGTATATATATATATATGTGTATATATATATATATGTATATATATATATATATATATATATATATATATATATATATATATATATATATATATATGAACTAAGAGTGGGAGAGAACCCATAGAACTCACATATTGACCTCTAATCTACACAGATTAAACTTCAATCTGCACACAAATTTACCTTCAATCTGCATACACATTAAAAAAAGTTTTTTTATTTTTTTTTTCAATCTGCTCACAGACTAAAAAAATATTTAATTCTCAAAAAAATAAAATTCAGGATTTTTTTTCTATTTTTTTTAATTCCACGTCATCGCAGACTGACTGCCACGTCAGCGCAGACTGACACGTGACAGTCAGTCTGCGCTGACGTAGAATTAAAAAAAAAAATTCGGAACGATTTTTTTTCAAAAAATAGGTACATGTGTATTCATATGTTGTGAGTTCTCTAAATTCTCTTCAACTCTTAGTTCTCTGTGGTTCCTCTCCACACACACACACACACACACACACACACACACATATATATATATATATATATATATATATATATAGTATAAACATAAACATAATTTCAAATTAAAGTCATTTATTCAAATTAAACATAGATATTTGCCTGTAATTTTATATAGTCATCAATGTCTATGTTTGAAATATATATAGAAAGTCAATGTTAGTCAACATCCGTCTTGACCCGTCCCGACCCTGTCTTTACCGTTGCAATGCTCCAAGGTCCTGATCGTATCGACTTTGTCTCGCGTCTTTTACGACCTTGGTTGGGAGTAGTGGTTGTGTATTACTCTGTACGAATTGAGGAAAAACTGTAAAATTAACAAAAAAAATACATGTGATAGTCATTTTTTTTTTCTTTCTTAGTGAGTTTTTTGTTGGAGATAGTAGATTTGATACCAAGAAAATACTATATTTAAAAATACCAAAATTTAATATCGACCTATGTTGTTAGAGTTTGGTTTAATTTATGAAAATTTAGTGGGAGAAATATAAATCCCGCTAAAACAGTTTATAGAATTCAAAATCCCTAAAATTTTCCCCAAATTTCGTATCCATCATTTTAAGTTTTTATCCCACAAAATTTTCATCTCAAAAAATATCAACCAAGTCAACACCATTTTTTCATATTTAATTTTCAGTATCATTCACTATCACCTACTCACCCCCAAATTTCAAACCGATATCATATTTTCACTAATTAGGGTTTTTAAAATCTTTTGTGATTGTATATATCTTCCCATATGAACATTCAAGTTGATTCAGAAAACGTGGAGAGTCAACTAGGAGCTTTAAATTCATACATTTATTGATTGATTTTAATGGCTAAAAAACAAGAAATGAAGTTATGATTGTTGATGAAGAAGTCGAATTGAAAAAAAAGAAAAGAAAAAGAAGACCAGTGAGAAGTTAATAATCAAGAAGAGAATGATACTGAAACCCTAATACCTAATCTCCTTCCCTGAAAACAGTACCTCATCTTAAGCGCACCTCTCCGTTTATTATGGTAATTATGTTATTCGTCTTGTTTACACTCGTATTATGCAAGTGTATATACAGACAGTTTATTTTTGTGATAGTTATAATCGTTGGACATTTTATTAATTTCACAATAATTTATTGGTTATTATGTTGAATCGTAGTTTTGAATATGAGCTTTTGAATTGCAAGTGATATATGCTCCTATATGTATAAATTTTGTATCTTTATATAGTCTTGTTTGTAGTCTAATTACTATCATTATTTTGTTGTATTATTTCAGTTCAATTGATTAAATTGATGTATAATGTTTCTATCTAACTGCTTGCAGTTCGTTCAGTTTTTGTTTGTATTAGAGTTCCTATTTTGTATTGACCTTATTACTATCATCTTATAACTTTAAATATTTGTAATCATGCTATTATACATTTAATTACTGGATCGTTACCACTAGTTATTTGTGATTCATTCTTTCTTGGCTTAATTGATTTGCAAATTTGTTGATAGATTGTTAATAGATTTGGTGTTTTATGTAATGATTGCTACAACAAGACTTTTGATATCTAATCTGCGTGATGTGTGTGTGTGTGTGTGTGTTTGATTCTTAAATAGAACGTGGGATGTTTACAATAGTTGATCATACGTATGATGCGGTTGTGGTTGGAGCTGGAGGTGCTGGTCTTCGAGCTACGATAGGGTTGTCTGAACATGGTTTTAATACCGCCTGCATTACTAGGCTGTTTCCAACACGTTCTCACACTGTTGCAGCTCAGGTTTGTGTCATTTCACACTAATTGGTTATATTGCCTGCAGATAGCTATGTTATCTTATGATAAATTGGTTTTACTACTTTTGCAACTTTAGTGCATGAGTTGATATTGAGATTGTAGGTTCTAGAAACCCCCTCTTGACGGTGGACCCTTCAAAAGATGATTGATAACTGTTAGGGCTGTGCATGGTACGGGGCCGGACCAAACTAACTCAGTTCCGTTCCATCCCGAGTCCCATTTTATAGGTAAAAGTCGGACCAAGAACCGGGCCATATAATATTGATTCGATTCTCGTAAATTCAATCCAGTTATGAAAAAATAACTGTCCTGTTTCATAATAATATGAAAATATATAATATAAAAAAACGTATATGAAATAAATAAATTTAAATCAAATGATAAAAATACATAAACATTTGTAAAGTATTATTCATACATATTAGTAAACTAACATTGTTATGTTTGCTTTACAAATATTAACATAGGACTAACTAAGGTTTGGATTTAAAAATATATACATCCAAATTGTATAAATCACTTCCTGATTTGAGCATACGAATTAATCATAACATATAATTCAAGTTTGGTTGAGTTTTGTTTTAGTGGTTATTAGTTTTAGTTAGTTTAGTTCAAGCTTTAGTCGAGTTTGATTATGGTGGGGTTTAAGTTTTTTAGGTTCATTTAGTTAAGTTTCAAAATTCTGGAATTAGCGACTTGAATTACCGGATGCACTATTATCACGACTCAAAACATCGAACATGTTCTCAGTTACTAGACCAACGATTTAGAACTTTATAATAATCAAAGCATAAGAAGAAAATCTAATAATTTTGGTAGGAAGAAAATCTAATATTTTTGGTGGAAACAAAATATATCTAAAGTTATATTTCAAAACTAAATGAAAATGCTGGTTGGTTATAACTTAAAAGTCAGAGTCAAGATTCAAGTTGAAAGAAAAGAAGATGAGAGAGGAAGGAAACAAGTTGAAACCGGTCACAAAGTAGGCCGTAAGTTGCTTAAATCTGCTGTGACTTTTTGAATTTTATTAAAGTTTTTTGTGGAGAAGATAAGAGAGAGAGAGAGAGAGAGAGAGAGAGAGAGAGAGAGAGAGAGAGAAGTTACTCTGTACGTTGCTTAAATCTGTACTCCATCTATTTTCTAGGCATATTATATACCATTATTTATATTTAAATATATATTATAATTATTAAATTATATTATATTTTTATTTATATTTATATTTATATATTTTTATATATAATACCAGCCCTGTACTTACTGACAGCTATAAGAGATTCACTTTAGATTAATTTCTTTTACTTTTGGCAAATGACAATAAAAGTTCCTAAAGTTTAACAAAATCAAAATAACATGAACATACTTGATATATTATACATATATATTGAAAATAATTAGTTATATTAGAAAAGTCAACAAAAGTCAACATCCGAGTACTCCTCCGAGTTCTCCCCGAGTCGCCGATTACTCCTCAAAAACCTCCGGCCGAGTACTCCCCGAGTCGCGAGTTTTACAACCTTGTTTATAACTGAGGTTTGCACCTCTATTTATAGTAAAAATTCTATGGCGGTGGAATGGCGTGAACGGAGAAGGTTGGCGGCCGTCATCGTCATCAACTTTGTGATACGAATCAAGTTGGATTTTATTAATGAAAAAAAGAAACACGTAATAAAAAGAAAACAAATATCCTACAGTTCGAGATTGTAGGCTCTCCCAAAGACCTAATGTCTTAATACTTCAATAATTCTCCCCCTAAACAGCTCCGCTCTACCCTATTTATCATCATCTCCAACTTGATCAACAAGTAACTTTATTTATGGAAACACAATCATACATTCTTAATGACAGGAAGATATAATACTTGCTAAATAAACTAACTACTAATTTGTCATTCACCCCCTTGGCTTATTTTCAATTTCCATCCAGCCCTTCAATTTGCTTGGGTCGACGACGATAAATCTGACCCGTTTTTTTATTCGTATCATTACTGATGTGCAGCGAGGTGTATATAAAATAGTTATTATTTTACTAGGAAAAACTATTAAATACGATACAATTTTACACAAGATATTTATTTATTTATAGAATGGATATACTTAAACCTTGCTACAACACTTATAGGCAGTGTACCTAATCGTACAGTAGTGTAGTTTTTAGTAAGTCCGGTTCGTTCCACAGGGAAATCTTTAAACAAAGCTCAACGCTATATTAGTTTACTTTTATAAAAATACAAATATATATATAGGTAATATTATTATTATAAAGGGGGGGGTTTTACCGTTTAATGACCAGTTTGTCGATTTTAAAACTTTAGTCGCAGTTAAAACCTAATGTAAAATATAAAATAAATACAAGACTTAAATTAAAGCGTAAAGTAAATAACGATAATGAAATTGCGAATAATAAAATTGCGATAATTAAAAAGTACAATAATTAAAAGTGCGATTAAATAACAATAAATAAAAGTGCGATAATTAGAAGTGCAATTAAATATAAAATAAAGGAAATTAAATATGAAATAAAAGAATTATGCTTATTTAAACTTCCGTAATCATGATGTTTGACGTGTTGATTTTAGTTTTATGCCCATGGGTTAATTGTCCTTTGTCCTGGATTATTTAATATGTCCGTCTGGTTTTTGTCCATAACAGTCCATCAGTCATAAATATAAATTGCAAGTGTCCTTGTCAAATTATTATTATACCCGAAGATAAATATTCCAACTAATTGGGGATTCGAATTGTAACAAGGTTTTAATACTTTGTTTAATGAATACACCAGGTTATCGACTGCGTGTAAACCAAGGTTTTACTACTTTGTTAACAATTACACCAATTACCCTTGAATGTAATTTCACCCCTGTTTTAATTATTCTAGTGGCTATTAATCCATTCCCGTGTCCGGTTAAATGAACGATTATTCGTACATATAAATACCCCGCCCATCGTGTCCGATCGAGTGTATATGGTAATTTATAGGGACGCCCAATTGTAAATCTTATATATTAACATTAACAAACTTTCATTTAGTTAAACAAATATAAAGCCCATTAATAGCCCATAGTCTAATTTCCACAAGTGTCGTTCTTTTGTCCAAACCCCAATTATGGTACAAAGCCCAATTACCCAATTTTAGTAATTAGCCCAACATCATGATTACTTCGTTTTAAATAAGCATAATAATAACTTAGCTACGAGACATTAATATAAAAAGGTTGAACATAACTTACAATGATTAAAAATAGCGTAGCGTTACACGGACAGAATTTCGACTTACACCTTTACAACATTTGCTAACATACCCTTATTATTAGGATTTAAAATTAAAATTAAAATATAAATTATATATATATATATATCGTTTATATTGAGAGAGATTAAAATTATATGTTTAAAACTCGGCAGAAAACTGGCTTTATATAGGACCTGACCAATATTTTCACTCCATGCGACTCGCATGGATTTGTGCCTCTGGCCATGCGAGTCGCATGGCCACCCTGGATCCAGCCAAATTGCTTTGTTTTCTTCTTGCCGACGTAATATAATAATAATAATATATATAATATATAATTATATATAAATATATATATATTATATTATATTCTTGTGCATAGTAGACTAGATATTTTTGGTCCGTTGCGTCGGGCGTTTCTTCTTGGCTCAGGTCCCGGTTCCGGATTTTCGGACGTCTTCGCGTATTATTTTATATCGTGTACTTTGCGTCTTGTAACTTGTACTCTTGTCATTTTGAGACGTTCCTCATCAATATTTCGAACCTTTTTAGTTGTATCTTGTACTTTTTAGCTCTTTGGACCTTTTTGTCTTCAATTTGTCGCATCTGTCTTTTGTCTTCACTTTTTAATATTTAAACGAATATTGCTTGTAAATCGAACAATACCAACTAAAATCTTGTCTTTCTTGGGGAATAATGCTATGAAATATATGTTCGTTTTTAGCATTATCAAATATTCCCACACTTGAGCGTTGCTTGTCCTCAAGCAATATTGTCTTGAAATACTAGAATCACTTCTTTATTCTTCATACTTTGTACATCAGTGATTTCTATACGGCGGTATAAACAATGGTAATAACGATATGGTTTACAGTCCCACATGACTATAAAAATTTAGATCCATTAAGGAAATTGGATCTTTATGAAAACATTTGATCTTTTGAAATCTAGTTTTTACCCTAGATAAGTTTTCCGGAATAACCCTTTACCGGTGTTTGCAAAATATTTTTGTGGGTTTGGTGGGTTTCAGATTTGAAAATTTTAGCTCAAAACTTGCGGTTTTGTGTCACCCACTTGCTAACCTTGTATTTGGAAAGCAACACGTCCAGTTTACTTGTCCCGTATATTACCTTTCGGTAAACTACCGTCCGGTTGTAAAGGAAAGCGTTGAACAAGCAACTGTTAAGGCAATGTCCCGTGACATGCTTTTGATTATGGTCTACAACGTGTCGGACGCAATTACTATCCTTGGTAGGAGCAATAGTAAAAGCTCACCCTTATAATTTTTCGGTCTGGCACAAGGTCCTGTCTTTGACCATGCTATGCAACCACCGTTCTTACGGTTGACACCCGATTTAGTTCAGGTGACCTAATGAATTCCAGGTGAATTCCTAGGATTTTACGTTCAATGGTAATGAACGCATTGAAAATAGGGTTTTCAGAAAACAAATCGGTTTGTATTTTTGATCAAAATATTTTCTCGTTCAAGCTCGAGTTTAGATATCATTGAATTCCATGAGTTTGTAATTCTCAATCTTTAAGGTCAATCTCTAGGATTGAGTAATATCAGTCTTAAAAGCTGATTTTTAATCTTTAAGGAGATTATCCTTTCTGGGAATCTGATTCATTAGTCTTATCCAGCTAATTTGCATGGTGCCTCCCCATTGTACGAGATAAATCCTTCTCATGGTTAGGATAAATCTGACCACTTGGCGACCCTGTTTAATGCTGAGGTCCGTGGATTTCCTGCTGATTTTAGTGATGACTTTTCTAGATTTTTCGTCAACCTACAGCTGGTCTGGACGACAACTTCATGACCTAAATCAAGAAGCGCGTGTCTTTTTCGGAAGACTTTACTTCCTTTTAATGATGGAATTGATTCATCGTGTAGATCCATCTCTTCTTTTCTTTCATTGGGTAAAACAGTTTAGTTTAGTCCAAAGCAAAAGTATTTTCAGTTATTTGTTACAGATATATGTGACATATGTTTAAAATAATTTGGTAAATTTTCCCACACTTGGCTTTTATTTTCCTTTTTATCGTCCTCTATTCCATTTTAAATGAATTTTAACATTTTAGTTTGTTTCTCAATTTATGTCCTTTCCGAGGTAACAATAATTTCGGTGTTAAAACCTAGTTTTATCGTTCATAAATATGTATAAACATGATTTGAATTCATTTAATTGAAAATTTTGAAAAATTTACTAGAATTGGGTAGTTAGTATATAAGACTAGGGCTGTTCTTTTTTTATCAGAGAGCACTAGATTCTAATACAACTACTGCTTTACTAGTATTTTTAATGGTAACCAAGTATTTAATATAAAAATTTTAAAATCCGAAAGAATTTAACCCCTTCCCACACTTAAGATCTTGCAATGCCCTCATTTGCAAGAAATCAGTAACAATTTAAATTATTGAGGGTGATTTGTGTGAAAATGATTAAATTTTTACCAAAGTTTCCAAATATATTGGCGTTTGTTTGCTGAATGATAAATGGTGCACATCATTTGTTCATTCCGTCTTGTTGCTATTTCACATATATTTTTCATCTTGTCGTCAAAATTTGTTGCTTTTGCTGAACTTAATGCCAGTCTTTGAAAATGCGTTGTTTTACCCTGTTTTGTGCATAAAAGAGAATACATACAATACAAATATAATCATACATGCAATTTGAAATGGAACTTTGGCATCCCACTTTCAAACTATAAGAAAAATATTAGTACACAATAATAATAAAATATCAAACATTACATAAACGTAATAAAATGTTAAGTGTTTAAAATAAAAATAAAAATTACCAACTTATCTCTACTGATCAGGAGGTGGGTTAGGAGGAAAATTAGGATATGGATCCCAATTCATGTTCGCGTCCGGGTTCCATGGCTGATTATAGGTGAACTGGTATGCTGCGTCATAATCATATGAATCATAGGGTGGTCTCATTTCTGGCTGATGTGCGGGATAGTATGCGGGTCGGGTCGGATAATACATCTCGCCAGGCTGCAACTGGCTTATAATTTGGCGCTGATGATAATCCCATCGGCCATGCTCTCGTTGCCGGGAATGCTCGTAGTCATTCCGACGTTGCCATGCCTCGTACTGCATATGCCTATCATAGTTCGTCATGTATTCATCCTCCATACGAACGCCTAAATCAAGAGCAGTCTCCCGAACAACTCCTATAATGTTGTTCGCCTCTTCCATTTCATCATCCGAACCTCTTTCTACCTGTCGCTGAGGTCCCTCGTATCGATATACCCGACCACGTCTCATCAATAATACCCTTGCACCGTGATAAAGGTTTGAACTTATAGTTTCACCTCCGTCCTCTATTTCGTTCATTGGACCCCCTTGGTGCTTATCCACACCTAAATACTCTCCAATGAGAGTAATGAAAATACCACCACCTATAATACTCCCCGATTTCATCCCCGAAACTACATTAGCGAGATAATAACCAACACAATAGGGAATGTTAACGAAACTCCTCGGGTCTCTAATACACTTGAGGTAGAACAAATCGTTTACGGTCAATTTCTCCTTATTTCTTCCCCTTTGTGTAATTGTGTTTGCTAAGAATCTATGAATCACCCGGAGTTCAGCTCTGTCTATATCTAAGTATGTATGATTTCCACTGGCGTGAAATTCATTAAAGTGGGACATACGCCTCCAGATGGCGTTAATATCAAATTCCCTATCTACCCTTTCTCCTTGGGCAATCAGGCTATTACAGTCGGGGCTCAAAAGTTCAGCAGGGGTGTAAATCTGTAAGGCCCTAGCTAAATCTATCATGGACATTCTGTACATGCGTCCACCTAACAGAAATCTAATAAAGCTTCTATCATCTATCCTCCTAACATCACTGTTTAACTTAATAGTACTAAGTAATTCTATACACCATTCCCTATATATGGTTCTACGAATGGAAAATAGGCGCATCCAATCGTTAAACTGAGAATTACCATACCTTTGCATCAATAATTCCCGAATCGGTTCGGCAAGGTCAACTGTTTCCAAAGGTACCCAGTCAATTGCCCTTGGCATTTCAACAACCTTAAAGTAGAGAATGTGCATGTTCTTTTGATAATCTGGATACTCTATCCAACATCGATCAAATCTCAGATTTGGGTGTAACTGATCTTCATTAATGTCTAAGCTCAGAATCCTTTGATGTGGAGCGAATTGACGAAACTGATTCATGAATAATTGATCTTGATCGTGATATGGAATATGTTGCTCCTCCTGTTCTTCTTCTTCTTGTTGCATATGTTGTTCTTGTTCATGAAACATTTCCGGTTCGGGCTCTGGTTGCCTGGACGATGATGCTCCTGAACCTCCAGTATCGGCTTTCTGTAAAACACATTAAACACAAAAATTGTGCATCCAAATATGCATTAGTGTTAGCAAAATAATAACTTGAAACAATTATGATGACATGTTCAATTCATAACACATTTTATACACATTTTCTTAACAATAACAATTCTACACTTTTACATACGAAAATGTGTACAATGTTTTATCACATTTAAACTCTTAAACATGTCAGCAATAATTATTATAACAATTAAACACTTGTTACATTGCATTCAAATCAAACTAGTGCTCATTTTCATATTTTTGTCAAGTCTACACTTTGTCAAATAAGCATATACGAAAAATGTACATCAAGTTCATAAGCATTTATCTCAAATAACATTCCAAAATAATCACTACTAGCAATGAAACAAGTTTCAAATGGCCTTTATATCAAATTATCCAAGTTCATGAATTTTTAGACTTAAAAAGTCCACTTTAATTCTCAAAAACATGTTTAGGCTCAAAGTTTGGATCAATTAACTACCTAAACATGTTACACTACTTAATTGAGCAACAATTCATGACAAAAATCGGCCATAACCTGTTTATATCAAAAAGCCCCAAATTGCTCAAGAACACAAACCCTAGATTCTTAAAAATTTGAAGTTTTTAGCTTCAATTCATGTTAAATAGCTTCTATCTAGGATATACATGCATAATATAACAACAATTTAGCTCTAATTACACCTAAATTTAACAAAATCAAAATATAAATTTTCTAGCTCAAGAACACAAAAATTCGAATTTAAAGAGATTAGGGGTGAAATCTTTACCTTTCTCCTGAAGGGGTTGAGACTACTGAATCTAGGCATGATTGTTGTGAAGTTTTGCAAGAAATTTGGTGAAAAATGATGAATTTTTGAGAGTGTTTTGGAGAGTTTTCGTGTTTGTGTATGTGTGTTATTGTGAAAAAGAGCAGGCCGACTGGAATTTTGATCCTGGCCAGTTTTTATTAGCCATGCGAGTCGCATGGTTTCATGCCCATCCCCATGCGACTCGCATGGGGTTAAATTCCAGGTATTTTTTTTTTTTTTTTTTTTTTTTTTTATAAAATCTTATACTTTTAAAACATAAATAAATAAAATTTTAAAAATTTTGTTTCTTTTTAGGACGAGGTCGTTTCGGGACGATGCCCTAGTCTGTCCCTCGACAAAATTTTAAAATTTTGTTATTTTCAAGCGATTGTTTTAAAAGCTTAGATTTTTGGATTTTTTAATTTTTTTGGCATACTTTAAATCAAAAAGATTAAAAATAATGATAATAAAAGTTCTCGTTCCTCCCTCGGGTAAAGCAATTTCGGTTCAAAGACCTAGTCTTCAACTTACGATGAATTTTAAAAATCATATTCTTAACTTAATGAGATAAAGTAAATTTTTGTTTTTAAATTCACACAACTTAAATATAAAATTCAAAATTAATATTAAAAATTCACACCAAACTTAAAATTTGAAATGCATAAAATTAAAATTTTATATTTTAAAAATTAAAAATTCACACCAAACTTATATTAATTTTTTTTTTCAAATATTTACAATTTTAAATATATTGTTTTTACAAAGTTTACAATATTAACTTAAGATTTAAATATTAATTTTAAAAACATGGTAAAAATAAATTTAAAAATCTTTTTGTCTTTTTATCCCACTTTAATCAATCAAATATTATCAAAAATATGCGCCCCTCTTTTCGGTAAAGTAATTTCGGTTCCAAGACCTAATTTAACTTATGACGAATTTTTGAAATATTTTGGGTTGATTGTTTAAAGATATTTATACCTTAAGAATAAACGTTAAATTTCGCAGTGATGTAATAAATTTTTGAATGATATCAATAATTTCGGTCGCCAAACCTAATTTTATTTAATATCAATTTAATACTTTTTAGCGAACAAATTAGCGTTTATTATCATTATCAAAAGGTTAAAAATAAAAATAAAAATAAAAACTGTACAGACATACCTGTGAAATAGATTTCTTAGTTATATGATCTATTATATTCATAAGATAGTCGGTTTAATTGGTTTTCCATGGCTGCATAGGCGTAACCTCGAGCATTCATTGTCTTTTCTTCTAAACATATGAACAGTCCGTCTCTGCATAAAGTAACAAATTCGGTATTTGAATAGGTTTGATTATTTGAACATTTACCTCCATGTGACCATTTTCCGCATTTGTGACATCTTTCTAGGTGTCGTGCTCTTCTTTTCGCTGCGGATTTTGATTTTCCTTTACCAAATTGTAACTTATTATCTTCGCATCTGGATCCTTTTCTAACTCCGTCCATTCTTTCTCTGATTACTGATACTAATTCGCTCGGTAGTATGTCATTATTTCTTTTAGTGATCAAAGCGTGTAGCATTAGACCATGGTTTAGTTCACAGGCAGTCTTCATATCGTAAAAACCTAAAAAAAATAAAAATTCAGAATGGGGGGAGAAGACTAGTTCTTTAGGGTCTGCTAGGGAAAGACCATACGTGTTCCATTTTCGAGAACTACACGAAAACAGACAATCTAACTCTAACAGAAATACATATTATCCTTTAAAGACTTGATTCTCCCCACACTTAGTTAGCTGTGGTGTCGAAATTGTGATTAACTTCGTTGTCGACTTCCATCGGACCATGTATGTAATGTTTAACTCTGTGACCATTAACTTTAAATTCAATCCCATTTGAATTTATCAATTCTATCGTTCCGTATGGGAAAACTCTTTTGACTATGAATGGTCCAGACCATCTTGATTTCAATTTTCCAGGAAATAGCTTGAATCGTGAATTGAAAAGAAGAACTCTGTCTCCTTCTTTAAATTCTTTTGAACTTCTGATTCTTTTATCATGCCATTTCTTCGTTCTTTCTTTATAGATTAACGAATTTTCGTATGCTTCATGTCTTAATTCTTCTAATTCGTTTAGTTGACTTAATCGTAGACGTCCGGCTTCATGTAAATCAAGATTACATGTCTTCAAAGCCCAAAATGCTTTGTGTTCAATTTCTACTGGAAGATGACATGCTTTTCCATAAACAAGTCTAAAAGGTGTGGTTCCAATTGGAGTTTTGTAGGCTGTTCTAAAAGCCCAGAGTGCATCCTCCAATTTAATGGACCATTCCTTCGGATTTGATCCTACGGTTTTCTCTAGAATACGTTTTAAGGCTCGGTTGGTATTTTCAACTTGTCCACTTGTTTGTGGATGATATGCGGTGGAGATTTTATGAGTTACTCCATATCTTTTAAGAACTTTCTCAAGTTGATTATTACAGAAATGAGTACCCCGATCACTTATTAAAGCTTTCGGTGTTCCAAACCTTGCAAAAAGACGTTTTAAAAAGTTGACTACAACTCGTGCATCGTTAGTTGGGAGAGCTTGTGCTTCCGCCCATTTAGATACATAATCAATGGCTACGAGTATATATAGATTATTATGAGATTTTGGAAATGGACCCATAAAGTCAATACCCCAAATGTCAAATACTTCACATACTTGGATGACATTTTGTGGCATTTCATCACGTTGACTTATTTTTCCGGCCCTTTGACATGCATCACAGGATTTGCAAAGAAGGTGTGCGTCTTTGTAAATTGTAGGCCAATAGAATCCAGCTTCATAAACTTTTCTTGCTGTTAGTTGAGGCCCATAATGCCCTCCTGTTGGTCCTGTGTGACAATGGTTTAAAATTTTACTAGCTTCATCTCCAAATACACATCGGCGTATTATTCCATCGGGACAACTTTTAAACAGATGTGGATCTTCCCAGAAATAGTGTTTTATATCACTGAAGAATTTCTTTCGTCTTTGGTACGATAATCCTTTTTCAAGGAATCCACAAACTAAGTAGTTTGCATAGTCTGCAAACCATGGGATTTCTTTATAATCTATCTTCAATAGATATTCATCAGGAAAGTTGTCTTTTATGGCCGATTCATTCAGAACTTCTAATTCGGGATTTTCAAGACGAGAAAGATGATCAGCGGCGAGATTTTCTGCTCCTCTTTTATCTCGGATTTCAATATCAAACTCTTGTAAGAGTAAGATCCAACGGATTAATCTTGGTTTAGCATCTTGTTTTGAAAATAGGTATCTAAGAGCAGAATGGTCGGTATAGACCACCGTTTTTGCTAGAACGAGATATGATCGAAATTTGTCAAAAGCAAAGACAATAGCAAGGAGTTCTTTTTCAGTAGTTGTATAGTTCGTTTGTGCTCCTTGTAATGTCTTACTAGCATAATATATAGGTTGAAATCGTTTTTCAATCCTTTGTCCTAAAACGGCTCCCATTGCAAAATCACTTGCATCGCACATTAGTTCAAATGGTAGATTCCAATTTGGTGTTATCATGATCGGTGCATTAGTGAGTTTTTCTTTAAGAATATTAAAAGATTTGATACACTCATCTGAAAAGATGAATGGCGCATCCTTTTCTAGGAGTTTATTCATAGGAGTGGCAATTTTTGAAAAATCTTTTATGAAACGTCGGTAAAAACCGGCATGCCCTAGAAAACTCCTAACTCCTCTAACATTGGTGGGATGTGGAAGTTTAGCAATTACATCTACTTTAGCTCTATCCACTTCAATTCCTTCTTTTGAAATTTTATGTCCAAGAACGATGCCTTCTTTAACCATGAAATGGCATTTCTCCCAATTAAGTACTAGATTTGATTTTTCGCATCTAATTAGCATTCGTTCCAGATTAACTAGACATGATTTAAATGTATCACCGAAGACTGAAAAGTCATCCATGAATACTTCCATGCATTCTTCTATCATGTCGTGAAAAATCGCCATCATACACCTTTGAAAGGTTGCAGGGGCGTTACAAAGTCCAAATGGCATGCGTTTGTAAGCAAAAGTACCATAAGGGCACGTGAATGTGGTTTTCTCTTGATCTTCGGGTGCTATTGGAATTTGAAAATATCCGGAAAATCCATCTAGAAAACAATAGTAACTATTTCCGGCTAATCTTTCCAACATTTGATCTATGAAAGGCAAGGGAAAGTGATCTTTTCTGGTGGCGTCATTTAATTTTCTATAATCAATACATACACGCCATCCTGTTACAGTCCGAGTAGGAATAAGCTCATTTTTCTCATTTGTGATGACAGTCATGCCACCCTTCTTAGGCACGCATTGAACTGGGCTTACCCATGGACTATCAGAGATTGGATATATCAAACCTGCATCTAGCAGTTTAATAATCTCTTTCTTAACTACATCTTGCATATTAGGATTTAGTCTTCGTTGGCGTTGCACATATGTTTTATGACCTTCTTCCATAAGGATTTTATGTGTGCAATACGAAGGACTTATTCCTTTAATATCATGAATCTTCCATGCAATGGCTGGTTTATGAGCTTTCAACACAGAAATGAGTTGTGATTTTTCATTTTCAGTAAGAGAAGACGATATTATTACAGGTAATTCAGATTCACCATGTAAATAAGCGTATTCCAAATGGTTTGGAAGTGGCTTTAACTCTAATTTCGGAGGTTCTTCTATCGATGATTTATATCGATATCTGTCTTCTTCTTTTAGCATTTGAATTTCTTCTGTTGTTGGTTCATATCCATTAGCTATAAGTGTAGCTAACATTTCAGCTTCATCAATTGGTTCATTAACTTCTCCTAAAGAACATTCTCCTGTTCCTTGTAATTCTGGAAATTCTTCTAACAATTCTGCATGTGCATCTATAGTTTGAATATAATAACATGTATCATCTGCAGATTGTGGTTGTTGCATGGCTCTATCAACTGAAAAGGTAACACTCTCATCCTCTATACTTAGGGTCAGTTTCTTACCGAACACGTCTATCATTGCTTTAGCCGTGTTTAAGAATGGTCTTCCTAATATGAGAGGGACTTGAGAATCTTCTTCCATGTCCAAAACAACAAAATCTGCTGGAAATACTAAAGTACCAACTTTAACTAGCATGTTCTCCATTATCCCTCTAGGATATTTTATTGATCTATCGGCTAGTTGTATGCTTATTCTGGTTGGTTTTAATTCTCCAAGGTCTAGTTTAGCGTATAGTGAATACGGCATTAGATTTATACTAGCACCTAAGTCTGCCAATGCTTCTATTGAACTAAGACTACCCAGAAAACATGGAATTGTGAAACTTCCTGGATCAGATAATTTTTCTGGTATCTTATTCAACAGCACTGCTGAACAATTAGCATTCATAGTAACAGCCGAAAGTTCTTCCATTTTCTTTCTATTTGAGATTAGATCTTTCAAGAATTTAGCATATCTTGGCATTCCTGAAATCACATCAATGAAAGGAAGATTTACATTTATCTGTTTAAACATATCCAAGAATTTGGATTGCTCGGCTTCAAGTTTTTCTTTCTTCATTTTACTCGGGTAAGGAAGTGGTGGTTGGTATGGTTTAACATAAGGTTTAGCCTTAACTGTGTTATCTTCATTATCCTTTTCAACTACCGGTTCTTTTTCCTTTTCTTGCTCGGATTGTGGTTCTTGTGGAGTAGGAATGGTTTTATCAGAAGTTACAGGTATTTCCGGTGGTTTAAGTGTTGTGCCACTTCTTGTGGTAATAGCTTTAGCTGTTTCATTCCGGGGGTTAGCATTTGTATCACTAGGTAGACTTCCCGGTTTTCTTTCACCTATTAACCTTGCTAGGTTACTTACTTCTTGTTCCAGATTTTGAATAGAAGCTTGTTGATTTCTAAATGCTTGAGCATTTTGTTCATTTGTTTGTTTTTGAGATGTGAAAAACTGCGTTTGAGTTTCAACTAGCTTCGTCATCATATCTTCTAAATTCGGCTTTTTATCATCGGTTTGTTGTGGTGGTTTGTTTTGAAAATTCGGTCTTTGCTGATTGTAAGTATTATTGGATACTTGTTGATTGCTAAGACCTTGTTGGTTGTTGTATGGAATATTTCGGTTATAATTCTGGTTTTGATTGTAAATCGGTCTTGGCGGTTGATAATTATTCTGATAATTATTTCCAGGCCTTTGGTTTATGTATGAAATATTCTCTCTTTGTTCCATTGTTAATTCAATACTGAGACAATCTTTTGTCAAATGTGGTCCTCCACACTGCTCACAACTAATTCGTATAGCATGAATATCTTTAGTCATCTTTTCCATTCGTCTCTCGAAAGCATCTATCTTTGCGGAAATGGAATCTAAGTCATGGCTAGAATCGGCTCTAGCTGCTTTAGATGATCTAATGATATCTTTTTCTTGGTGCCACTCATGTGAGTGGGAAGCAGTATTATCAATAATTTTGTAAGCATCAGTTTCGGTTTTCTTCATAATAGAACCACCAGCTGCTATATCTATGTCTTTTCTTGTAGTGATGTCGCATCCTTGGTAGAATATTTGTACTATTTGACAGGTGTCTAAACCATGTTGCGGACATCCTCTTAATAACTTTCCATATCTTGTCCACGCCTCATATAGAGTTTCATTTGGCTTTTGTGTGAACGTAACAATTTCTGCTTGAAGTCTTACGGCTTTAGATGCAGGAAAGAATTGTTTAAGAAATTTGTCAATTAAAACGTCCCATGTATCAATCGCCCCTTCAGGTAACGATTCCAACCAATCTTTGGCTTCTCCCTTTAAAGTCCAGGGAAATAACATGAGATATATCTGTTCATCCTCCACTTCTCGGATTTTAAATAGTGTGCAGATCCTATTAAAGGTACGTAGATGTTCATTTGGATCTTCCTTCGGCGCACCACTAAATTGGCATTGATTAGTCACCATGTGTAGAATTTGTCCTTTGATTTCATAATCTGGCGCATTAATGTCTGGATGAGTAATTGCGTGACCTTGGCCAGTGCGTTTAGCTCTCATTCGGTCTTCCATACTTAAAGGTTCCAGATTCTCCATAATTGAATTTGTTGAATCGGAATCACTAGATGATTCTGATTTAATGGTTCGTTCCTCAACAATCTCTGTTTGAATGATTGGTGGTTCCGGAGGAAAGTTTAATGGTTCAGGATCTACGAACCGTTCCTGAATATTTTCCGGATTCTCAATTGTGAGGTTGGGTTCAAAAAATGGATTATCGGAAATTTGAACTGAAGTACTTGGTCGACTGGATGACGATTCTAAAGAAAAATCAACGGCGGTTATATTTGTTAAACGATGTCTTGATCGAGTTACAGGTGGTGAACGTACAAAAGGCGATGAACGTCTTGCTCGGTGCATTCACTGAATATCCTATTAGTTTTTAAAAGGAAAGAAAAATTATAATAAGTTATCCAATCAATAGACTTTTCTGATTTTGCCCACGTTTCGAATAGCCAAAAGATGCAGCAGAGGGGCAGGATTCGTTTGGTCTCAATATAATTGAGGACTGTTTGGCTCCAATAACCCGGTCCACGTACAAATCCAACTATTACTACGAACCAGAAAATTTTGATGTCTATCAATTTAACCACTTAAAATAAATTTTCGTAATTTTAAGAAATTTAGATAAGAAGTAGAAAAAATTCTAAGTCCTAAAAACTAGAATGGCGAGAAATAAGAGAGAAAAAGAGTTCGTCGAAAAAGGTCGAAAAAGAAAAAATGGTTGAAAAATAAAAGGTGACGGAAAAATAAAAAAAACTTATCAAAACTTAAAAATATTTAACTAATTTAACCTTATTACTACAACTAACTTAAAATTATAATCGCAAATTGAAATTACTAATTGGAATGATAATTGGTACATAGTAAAAGGTCTAAAAATATTAAAGCTTACAAGGAAAAACTAAATCTCAAATGGAAATAACTTAAAAAGAAACTAAAACTTAAAAAGGCGTCGCAAAATTCTAAAGCACCTAAATCTTAGTCTAAAGAAAAAGCACTTAAGGAATTCTACGGCAAAGCCTAAAAATCTAGGAGTAAAAATAACTATAGCAAAAACTAAGTTTAAAATTAAATATGAGCTAAAAATACAAATATTACGCTACAACGATTAAAAAGGTACAAAATATAAAAGTTATAAAAAGTTATAAAAATATTAGATTTTATAAAAATATTATTTTTATATTTTATAATAAAAGTATTAAGTTTATAATAAATAAAACTAGTTTAAAAGTAATATAAATAAAATAAAGTAAAAACTTAATTATAATAATAATAATAAGATTAGGGTTTAATAATAATAATTAATAATAATATATTATACTCCGTAATAAATGCGTTTTTAGGGTTCGGTGTGGTCTTGTCAGACCCCTCATGCGAGTCGCATGAAATAAGCCGGTGGGTCATGCGAGTCGCATGGATACCCTGAACTGGTTCAATTGGACTGGTTCAAATGACAGGTCACGTAATATTTATTATTTATTTATATTTTTCTGTTTTATATTTAAAAGATAAATATATATATAATTAAAATAAAACTTAATTTTAAAAACTAAAAATGTACTTAAAATACTTTATAATTTTGTAAAAATAAAAGAAAAACTTAAAAATATATTTAAAATACTCTTTTTTTTTTCGATTTTAAAAGCTTTTTTTTTTTTTATATTTTTTAATTTTTAAACAAAAATATAAATTTTACAAAAACTAATTATAACTTAAAAATTAAAAATATGGCGTTTCGCTTCGGCGAATTTCCCCGGCAGCGGCGCCAAAAATACTTGATGTGCAGCGAGGTGTATATAAAATAGTTATTATTTTACTAGGAAAAACTATTAAATACGATACAATTTTACACAAGATATTTATTTATTTATAGAATGGATATACTTAAACCTTGCTACAACACTTATAGGCAGTGTACCTAATCGTACAGTAGTGTAGTTTTTAGTAAGTCCGGTTCGTTCCACAGGGAAATCTTTAAACAAAGCTCAACGCTATATTAGTTTACTTTTATAAAAATACAAATATATATATAGGTAATATTATTATTATAAAGGGGGGGGTTTTACCGTTTAATGACCGGTTTGTCGATTTTAAAACTTTAGTCGCAGTTAAAACCTAATGTAAAATATAAAATAAATACAAGACTTAAATTAAAGCGTAAAGTAAATAACGATAATGAAATTGCGAATAATAAAATTGCGATAATTAAAAAGTACAATAATTAAAAGTGCGATTAAATAACAATAAATAAAAGTGCGATAATTAGAAGTGCAATTAAATATAAAATAAAGGAAATTAAATATGAAATAAAAGAATTATGCTTATTTAAACTTCCGTAATCATGATGTTTGACGTGTTGATTTTAGTTTTATGCCCATGGGTTAATTGTCCTTTGTCCTGGATTATTTAATATGTCCGTCTGGTTTTTGTCCATAACAGTCCATCAGTCATAAATATAAATTGCAAGTGTCCTTGTCAAATTATTATTATACCTGAAGATAAATATTCCAACTAATTGGGGATTCGAATTGTAACAAGGTTTTAATACTTTGTTTAATGAATACACCAGGTTATCGACTGCGTGTAAACCAAGGTTTTACTACTTTGTTAACAATTACACCAATTACCCTTGAATGTAATTTCACCCCTGTTTTAATTATTCTAGTGGCTATTAATCCATTCCCGTGTCCGGTTAAATGAACGATTATTCGTACATATAAATACCCCGCCCATCGTGTCCGATCGAGTGTATATGGTAATTTATAGGGACGCCCAATTGTAAATCTTATATATTAACATTAACAAACTTTCATTTAGTTAAACAAATATAAAGCCCATTAATAGCCCATAGTCTAATTTCCACAAGTGTCGTTCTTTTGTCCAAACCCCAATTATGGTACAAAGCCCAATTACCCAATTTTAGTAATTAGCCCAACATCATGATTACTTCGTTTTAAATAAGCATAATAATAACTTAGCTACGAGACATTAATATAAAAAGGTTGAACATAACTTACAATGATTAAAAATAGCGTAGCGTTACACGGACAGAATTTCGACTTACACCTTTACAACATTTGCTAACATACCCTTATTATTAGGATTTAAAATTAAAATTAAAATATAAATTATATATATATATATCGTTTATATTGAGAGAGATTAAAATTATATGTTTAAAACTCGGCAGAAAACTGGCTTTATATAGGACCTGACCAATATTTTCACTCCATGCGACTCGCATGGATTTGTGCCTCTGGCCATGCGAGTCGCATGGCCACCCTGGATCCAGCCAAATTGCTTTGTTTTCTTCTTGCCGACGTAATATAATAATAATAATATATATAATATATAATTATATATAAATATATATATATTATATTATATTCTTGTGCATAGTAGACTAGATATTTTTGGTCCGTTGCGTCGGGCGTTTCTTCTTGGCTCAGGTCCCGGTTCCGGATTTTCGGACGTCTTCGCGTATTATTTTATATCGTGTACTTTGCGTCTTGTAACTTGTACTCTTGTCATTTTGAGACGTTCCTCATCAATATTTTGAACCTTTTTAGTTGTATCTTGTACTTTTTAGCTCTTTGGACCTTTTTGTCTTCAATTTGTCGCATCTGTCTTTTGTCTTCACTTTTTAATATTTAAACGAATATTGCTTGTAAATCGAACAATACCAACTAAAATCTTGTCTTTCTTGGGGAATAATGCTATGAAATATATGTTCGTTTTTAGCATTATCAATTACCCCGTTCCCAAAGTATCACCTTGTCCTCAAGGTGAAAATCTGGAAATTGCAGCTGAATAGTCTTGTATGGTTCCCAGGTAGCCTCATAGGTAGGTAAGTTCTTCCAACGAATCAACACTTCTTTGTCTTGTGTCCTTGTTTTTCCTGCTCGAACCCCCATTACTGTATCAGGTTGCAACACAACCTCCATTTCATCGCTTAATCCTGTTGGTAACTCATGATCTGTTACATGTGTTCCTTTCACTTTTTTGAGTTGTGAAACGTGAAATACGGGATGTATAGACGCCGAATCAGGTAACTTTAATTTATAAGCTACCTTGCCCACCCGCTCAATAATTTCGTACGGCCCATAATATCTCGGGGCAAGCTTTTCATTCCTGCGGTTGGCAAGTGAGCGTTGTCTATAAGGCCTTAATTTCAAGTACACCATCTCCCCAACCTCAAATTGTACATCTCTACGATGTAAATCTGCTTTCTTCTTCATTCTTTGTTGTACTAGCGTTAACTGTTCTTTCAATTCATCAAGTATTTGGTCCCTCTCTTCTAGATATCGGTCCACCTCAAACAATGGAGTTGGACTATTCCCATAACGAATTAGATGAGGTGGATCACGTCCATACAAAATTTTAAATGGTGTAGTATTTGTTGAAGAATGGTACGAAGTGTTATACCAATATTCAGCCCAAGATAACCATTTAGACCACCTTTTTGGCGTGTTCGACGCAAAACATCTCAAATATGCCTCAATGCTTTTGTTAACCACCTCGGTTTGCCCATCCGTTTGTGGGTGGTATGCGGTACTATACTTAAGATCCGAACCTTGCATTTTGAACAATTCCTTCCAGAAGGTACTTAAAAATACCTTATCCCTATCTGTTGTAACATCCCGCCTTTTTCCATTTACTTTTCCGTTATACTAATTTAAACTCCGTTATATGTTTATAACATCTCCCGTTGATACGCGTTTTAAATTATCTCGTTTAGGTAATTCCCGCACCCGAACGAAAGTTGAGGGACTAAACTTGACAAGGGATCAAACCCTTGACTAGGTCAAAGGGTCAAACCCCTTTCACCCATTCATTACCATCTCCCTATCTCTCTCTCTTTCTCTCTAGCAAGAACACACCCAATTTCCTTTCTCATTCATTCATCATCTAAATCCGGATTAGGGAGCTAGCAACCAAATAAATTACATATTCGTGATCCTCTCTTCATCCTCTTCGTTTTGGTACCAACTTCATCTCATTTGGGTAACTTTCTAAAATCACTAGATTTTGTGTTCTTGATGTTTTTAACTTATAAAAGTGTTAATTAGTGTCTATGGCTCAAGTCTAACATGAATATATGATTTATATGCTCGATCTCGTTGTTTTAGTGTAACTAGCATGAACTTGAATTTTGGTGTGTTGTTCTTGAATTTTGGATGATCATATGTTGTTAGATGTTAAAAGTTCATGTTCTAATTGTGTTCCTAGTATCATTAGCTTCGTTTTGATGTATAGGTTAATTAAGGAAACTCCAAGAACATGATTAGTGATTTTGTGAACTTGGATTAGGGTTTGATAAGCTTTAGATGAACTTTTGATGCGTTGAATGCTTGTTAATGTTATTGATAAGTGTTTAGTTGTGTTACATGTTTCATTACCTTCAAAACGGCATATCATATGTATAAATTGGATTCCCGAAACTTAAATTTCAATTGATAAACTTGAAACTTGAAAATAAACCTCTATTGATCACTTGACGGGATTTCGGTTATAGTATATTATGTTTTTGCTTGATGAAAAGTGCTTAGTTGCGTTCCTTGTCGAAAGAGCTTTCCGATGATATAAAATACATGTTCTAATTGTTTGCGGATCATAAAATGTGATTGTTTGTGTTTTGGTTCGTCCATTTGAGGAATACAGCAAACAGGGCCTGGGAGAAGATCAGGACGCCGTCTAGCATCACGGGACGCCGTCCCAATCTTCATATTGGGACGCCGTCTAGCAACCTGGGACGCCGTCCCAACCTTCATATTGGGACGCCGTCTAGCAACTTGTGACGCCGTCCCGTTTGCCTAAAACTGGCTGTTCGCTTTGGTCATTTGACATGAAAATGTTTGCTATGCTACGGACCTCCGATTAACATGAAACTTGGCCAACATGCTCATATATGATTATATAACTTAGAAAAATTGTCGGATATCCAACCCGACCCCGTTGACTTTTCTGTTGACTTTGACCCGACCAAGTTGACTTTTAATCAAACTTAACCAAATAATTGTGCAATCGTTCTAACATGTTTTTATACTTGTATCTTGCATGAAACATGACAATTTGATTCACATGCTATTAAGATCGAGTCTTAACGAGCCATAGGACTAATTGAACATCTTTGACCTATCGTGTTTACCGTTATTGATACGACCTATTTGTTTAGGTCAATACTAGCATTGTTCTTTGCACACGTTTACTTGTTGAAGTACTTTACTACTCGTGCACTCAAGGTGAGATCATAGTCCCACTTTTACTCTTTTTGAAAAAACATTTGGGATGAGAAAACATAAACATTTCTTTTACTAAGTGAACACAAGTACAGGAAAACAAACATTCTACATACGAGTTTAGAACAAAATCCTCAATTCGATTATCATTAGTTACACTTGCCGGGTGTAAGCGAGAACTTATGTTGTATGGATCCATATGGGTTTGACAAACCCTCATTCAAACGGTTCGCTACCGTTTACGAATGAAATATATTTTCGAGAAACAGTGTATGTTCTAGCACTAAGTGATGGGGTTCAATGGAAGGAAATGTTAAGCATTGATAATTGGGTGCTCGTGAAACAAACTTTTGGAATGTATTACTACTATTTCATTGATGCAAATCTTGTGGTTCACTTGTACTTACTTACTTAAACCTATGATTTCACCAACGTTTTCGTTGACAGATTTCTATGTTTTTCTCAGGTCCTTGAACGATACATGATACATGCTTCCGCTCATTATTTGATACTTGCATTGGATGTCGAGTATATGTGCATTTCATGGAGCGTCTTTTGACTTTATTTTAAACCGTGTCGCCTAGATTTCATTCGTATTATAACGTTGTGACTTAACTATTGGTTGAACAATTCTTGTAAACTTTGGGAACAATCTTTATTTTGAAATGAAGGCGACATATTTTGGTCAAACTTTGTCTTAAAGACTTATGACCACGTAACGGGACCTAAGTAGACGGCGCCGTTAAACATGATTTGGTCGGGTCGCTACATCTGTGACAATTGAGTTCGGGATACTATGTAATCTGACTACTTCACGCAGAAAAACAGCAGCTACTGAGGTAGCTGTATAGGGGTGTTTAAGAGGAATTAAATGAGCATACTTACTTAGACGATCAACCACCACCAAGATTACTGTAAATCCCTCGGATTTGGGCAACCCATCAATAAAATCCATAGTTATATCACTCCAAACTTGATCAGGCACTCCTAAAGGTTGCATTAATCCTCCTGGTAACATGTTTGAATATTTGTTTTTCTGGCAAACCTCACATTCTGCCACCAATTTGGCCACATCTTGTCTCATGCCAACCCAATACACTTCAGCCGCTAATCGTTGATAAGATTTTGTTACACCTGCATGACCTCCGATAACGCTCCCATGAAACTCTTGAAAAAGTTTTGGTATCCATTTTGATGAGCGAGGCAACACTAAACGACCTTGGTACAACAAGCGCTCATCTTCAAGAGTATAATTGTCCATTCCATCCGCCCCATTTCTGACTTTTTGACGAATCAATTCCAAGTCAGGGTCTTGATTCAGTTCATTAATCATATCTTCCCAGCTTTGAACTTGTGGAATAGAGAGAACGCTACAACTCACTGTTTCGGCTCTTCTTGACAATGCATCAGCTGCTTTATTTTCAATACCCGGTTTATATTGAATATCAAAATCATAACCTAATAACTTAGAAATCCACTTCTGATATTCTTCCGTGATGAGTCTTTGTTCCAACAGATACTTTAAACTTCGTTGATCAGTTCTTACGACAAAGCGCCTTCCTACCAAATATGGCCTCCATTTTTGAATGGCTAGAACAATTGCCATTAATTCCCTTTCGTAAACTGATTTTAACCTAGCTCGGGAACCCAAAACCTGACTAAAAAATGCTACGGGTCTTCCTTCTTGCATTAGTACCGCACCCAATCCTTGACCTGAAGCATCAGTTTCAATTAAAAATTCTTTGTTAAAATCGGGCAATGCGAGTACGGGAACTCTCGTCATGGCATCTTGTAGATCTCTAAATGCTTGAGTCGCCTCATCATTCCAATTGAAACTGTCTTTTTTGAGCTGTTCAGTCAGTCCCCGAGCTATCTTCCCATAGTCTTTAACAAATTTTCTGTAATATCCCGTGAGACCTAAAAAACCTCGAAGTTCTCGCAAGTTTTTAGGAATTGGCCATTCTAGCATTGCCGAAACTTTAGATGGATCAGCTTCAACACCATTACCTGATACAATATGTCCCAAATACTCTATCTTTTCTTGGGCAAACGAGCATTTCTTTTTGTTAGCATATAACTTGTTTTTTCGTAAAACACTGAGTACCTCAAGCAAATGATTATAATGTTCTGTGGCGTTCTTGCTGTAAACTAATATATCATCAAAAAAAACTAGTACAAATTTTCTTAAAAAGGGTTGAAAAACCTTATTCATTAAAGACTGAAACGTTGCAGGAGCATTTGTTAGGCCGAATGGCATAACGAGAAACTCGTAATGACCATGGTGCGTTCGAAAAGCCGTCTTAGGCACGTCTTCGCTCTTCATCCGTATCTGATGATAACCCGACTTTAAATCAATTTTAGAAAATACAGTGGCTCCGTGCAACTCATCTAATAGTTCATCGATCACGGGTATTGGAAATTTATCAAGTACAGTAGCCCGATTTAATGCCCGATAATCTATACAAAACCTCCAACTTCCATCCTTCTTCTTAACTAATAATACAGGACTGGAAAAAGGACTACAACTAGGTTGGATAATACCTGCCTCGAGCATCTCGTGTACCAATCTTTCAATTTCATCTTTCTGAACACGCGGATACCTGTAAGGACGAACACTAATCGGTGTAGTACCATTTTTAAGATTGATGGTGTGTTCGTGACCCCGGTGCGGTGGCAACCCATGAGGAAGATTAAACACATCTTCGAATTTCCCCAATAAACCTGAGAAGTCAGCGGTAGTAATCAAATCATGTGAGGACAAATTAGAATCTTCCAAACTATTTAACTCCACCAAAAAACCTTCTTTTTCGCATTGTATAGTACGAATGATAGACTTTAACGATACCAAGGACCGACACAACCCGGGATCTCCTTTAATGGTAACTTTTCTGTTACCCACAGTAAACGACATCAATAATTCCTTCCAGTTAACAAACATATCACCAAGTGTTTGTAACCACTTAAAACCGAGAATTGCATCTGTACTTCCTAACTCTAAAAGGTAAAAGTCTTCGACTACTTGTAATTCGGGAAAAGAGATGAGCACCCCTTTGCACTCTCCACAGCTCCTTTCATAATTGCCATTGCCTAAAATTACACCAACAGACCCCGAATATGTAACAAGCAACCCTAAGCGTTCCACTAAACGTTTTGACAAAAAATTGTGGGTAGCCCCACTATCAATCAGAACCACAATATCCGAACCACCTATTCTTCCACGAATTTTCATGGTATGCGGGGGTGTAAACCCCACTACTGAGTTAAGGGAAACCTCCACCGAATCCAAGTGAACATGAGCTTCATCATGCTCATCTTCCTCGAACTCGTCTTGTTCATCAACCAACAAGACTTGTAATGTCTTACTAGCACATTGATGACCTGGCCCAAACTTTTCATCACATTTGTAACACAATCCCTTTGCTCGTTTTTCAGCCCACTCTTTTTCAGTAAGTCTTTTAAATTGCCCAGGTTGATTTGTGTATGTTGTCCCTTTCTTATCCTTTGTTGAAACAAAGGGGGTCATAGTACGAGATGTTCCCATGCCAAGATTACGATTAAAATTGGAGTTACCTGCTATATTAGAACGAGAAATTCCTCCTCTGGATCGTGAAAACCCATCATCAAACTTATTTTCTTCAATCGAAACTGCTAATTCCATTGCATGGGCCAATCCTTCGGGTTTCAAAACTCGAACAGCAGACCTCAATTCAGGTCGGAGACCTTTTATAAAAGTTGCTTCTAGTACACTTTCAGACACTCCAACCAACTGACATGCAAGTTTTTCGAACAAAGCGACATATTCACGTGCTGATCCTTCTTGATTTATAGCCAAGAACTGCTCGTATAGGCTTCCTCCTTGAGATTGTTGAAAACGTATTAACAACCTTCTTTTAAACCCGTCCCATGAATAAAACGGAGTACGGTTTTCGCTCCAACGGTACCATGATAATGCCTCCCCTTCCATACAGATTGCAGCTGCTCTTAATTGTTCATGTGGCGGAATTCCCTGAATATCAAAGTAACGCTCAACTCGGTAGATCCACCCATAAGCATCTTCAACTTCAAATACTGGCATCTTCAACTTCTTCATTCGATGGTCATACCCTTGATACCCTCCTCTAGTTCCCATGAGATGTGAAGCTGTCTCAACCTCAGTTTGAAACCTCGGTTGATGTTTATACACCCTTCTATACTGCTTCTCATCATCCTCCTCATCAAAAACATAATTATTCGAATCACGAACCTCAATGTATTCAACACCTTTTTTCCTCCCTCCTCCAGTACTAGTCTCTGCATGGTATTGCGGCATCTCAAACCCCAAATCATCATAACGAGACCCGTAGTTAGTTGTCTTATTAAAATTCTTTCGTGGTTCAACGTTTTCAGGTTTCTTGGGTGAAGTTTGCTTCGATCCCAATGTCTGAATTAATTTCTTCAACTCCTCGTGTCGTTGATCAGCTTCCAATCTTAACGCCTCAACTTCAGAAGCTATTTTCTTCTCCAAAGTAGCAAATCGTGCCAAATTTTCAGTTTGGTATTGACTGACTTCAGCATCTAACTCTGCAACCTTTTTGGCCATAACTCTTAGTAGTAGCAACCTACAAGAAAAATTAAATTTTTTTTTTCTGATGAACAGTAGCCGCCGGTGAACAGTAGCCGCCGGTGAACAGTAGCCGCCGCTGAACAGTTGTTTTTTTTTTTTTTTTTTTTTGTCTTTCTTTACCCCAGAATCGAAACGCTCTGATACCAATTGATACGAATCAAGTTGGATTTTATTAATGAAAAAAAGAAACACGTAATAAAAAGAAAACAAATATCCTACAGTTCGAGATTGTAGGCTCTCCCAAAGACCTAATGTCTTAATACTTCAATAATTCTCCCCCTAAACAGCTCCGCTCTACCCTATTTATCATCATCTCCAACTTGATCAACAAGTAACTTTATTTATGGAAACACAATCATACATTCTTAATGACAGGAAGATATAATACTTGCTAAATAAACTAACTACTAATTTGTCATTCACCCCCTTGGCTTATTTTCAATTTCCATCCAGCCCTTCAATTTGCTTGGGTCGACGACGATAAATCTGACCCGTTTTTTTATTCGTATCACTTTGCTACTTCCATATGAGTTGTCAAGGTTGCCTACTTTGAATATCTAGAAGGTGGGCTTCTAGATTGTAGGCTGGAAATCTTCAATTCTCCCCCTCCAGTCGAATCCACGAACATTCCAGTTATGTCTCTGCATAACTCCAACTTCTCTCGAGTCACCACCTTTGTTAACATATCCGCAGGATTCTCCTTTGTATGGATCTTCACTAGTCTCAACAGTTGTCGATCAATTACCTCGCGTATCCAATGATAGCGAGTATCAATATGTTTTGTACGGGAATGGTACATGGAGTTCTTGCTCAAATCTAGAGCACTCTGACTGTCACAATGTACCTTGTACTCCTTTTGCTTGATTCCAAATTCTTGAAGATAACGCTTTAACCACAACATTTCTTTTCCAGCTTCTGCGGCAGCAATATACTCTGCTTCAGTTGTGGATAATGCAACACACTTTTGTAGTCTTGACTGCCATGAAACAGCTCCCCCTGCAAAAGTGTAAATGAATCCTGAAGTAGATTTCCTACTATCAGGATCTCCGGCCATATCTGCATCCAATATAGCCTTCCAAGATTGGATCAGCTCCCCCGTAACAAAGACATAGATTCGTTATACCTTTAAGATATCTGAGAATCCATTTTACCGCCTCCCAATGCTCTTTCCCGGGGTTGGAGAGAAAACGACTCACCGTTCCCACTGCATGAGCAATATCGGGCCTTGTACACACCATCGTATACATCAAACTTCCAACTGTTGAAGAATATGGTACTGAAGACATCTCCCCGATCTCTTCCTTGGATGAGGGACAAGAACTCTTGCTTAACTTGAAATGGTTAGCTAATGGAATGCTAACAGGTTTGGCATTGTTCATATTGAAACGTGAAAGCACTCGTTCAATATACTTCTCCTGAGATAGCCATAACCTTTTATTCTTTCTGTCTCGGGTTATTTGCATTCCCAAAATCTGTTGAGCCTGTCCTAAGTCTTTCATGTCAAAAGACTTAGAGAGTTCTTTCTTCAGCTGGTTGATCTTCGTTGCGTCTTTCCCTACGATCAAAATATCGTCTACATATAGTAGAAGAGCAACGAAATCTTTTTCAGAAAACTTCTGAATGTAGACACACTCATCTGCTGCAGTTTTCTTGTACCCGTGACTCACCATGCACGAGTCAAACTTCTTGTACCACTGCCTAGGTGCCTGCTTTAAACCGTACAAACTTTTCTTCAGCTTGCATACGAGGTTATCTCCTGAAACCTCAAAACCTTCTGGCTGCTCCATGTAAATTTCTTCATGTAAATCTCCATGAAGAAAAGCTGTCTTTACATCCATCTGTTCAAGCTCCAAGTTCATACTTGCGACCAATCCAAGTATGACTCTAATTGAAGTCATCTTGACTACTGGTGAAAATATCTCGTCAAAATCAATCCCTTTCTTCTGTTTGAATCCTTTGACTACAAGCCGTGCTTTGTATTTCACCACTTTTCCACTACCATCCTTTTTCAGCTTGAACACCCATTTGTTTTTCAGTGCCTTCTTCCCGCGTGGAAGTTCTACAATCTCATAAGTTTGATTTTTATGCAGAGAATCCATCTCATCCTGCATTGCGAGCAACCATTTTTCTTTATCCTTATGAGTTACTGCTTCATGAAAACTCTCTGGGTCTCCATCTTCAGTAAGTAGAAGGTACTCGGATTCCGGATATCTACTCGATGGAATCCGACCTCGTTCAGATCTACGAACTTCTGGAATATACTGAGGAGATCCACCATCATCTTCACCTTGTGATGGTCCTGGAACGTCTGACAGATGGGGTTGTGGCTCCCCCTGCTCAGCACCGTCATTTTCCTCATTATCTTCTACTTCTGGCATTTCTTCCTGCACTGAAAATTCATTTCTCATGAATGATTCCGTTGTTGCCTCTGGCACCTGAGCAGCAACATTTGACTTCTGAGATATTGTGGGCTTTTCAATATCTTCTATTGTCTGGCCTTCATGGAACACCACGTCCCTACTTCTGATCACCTTTTTCTCCTTTGGATCCCATAATCTGTATCCAAATTCTTCATCTCCATAGCCTATGAATATGCATGGAGTGGTCCTTGCATCCAGCTTCTGCCTGAGCTCCTTGGATACATGTGCGTACGCCAAACATCCAAATACTCTTAAGTGAGAGTATTGTAACATCCCGCGTTTTTCCGTTAAATTTAATTTTAACACCGTCTTTTTTTTTTAAAAACATAATCTTTCGTATTTAAATTAATATTTTCCGTGAGTAACGTTCATTATATTCCCGCTATTTAATTTTGACATCACCCGTTTACTCGAGCGTTTTAAAAATATTCGATCGGTTAAATCCCGCACCCGCTTTGAAACTCGAGGGACCGGAGTTGCCAAATGGGCAAACTAGTTGACTAGGTCAACTAGTCAACCCATCTTTCCACCATTTCCATCATCTCCCTCTCTCTCTCTTTCTCTCTAGCAAGAACACACACACAAACCCCAATTTCATAGAATCATCATCTAAATTCGGGATTGGAAGCAAACTTCAAAACAAATTACATATTTGGAATCCTCTCTTCATCCTCTACAATTTGATACCAACTTCATCTCGTTTGGGTAACATTTCTAAAACTCTAGATTTCTCTAAATTCGTGTTTTTGATTTGAAATGGTGTTAGTTAGTGTCTATGGCTCAAGTCTAACATGAATATATGTTTGGTTTGCTCGATTTGTTGTTTTTGGAGTAACTAGCATGAACTTGAAATGGGTGTGCTTAATCCTTGATTTTGGATGAGTTAATGTTGTTAGATTGTTAAAGTGCATGTTTAATTGTGTTACTAGTATCACTAGCTTCGTTTTGATGCGTAGGTTGATTAAGAAAACTTCAAAAACATGAATATTGATTTTGTGATGTTTGACTAGGGTTTGATAGTTCTTGACATGAACTTTTGATGCTTGAATGCCATGGAATGTTAATTGTTAGTGTTTAAATGCAATGTATGCTTAATTACCTTCGAAACGGCATATCGTATGTGTAAATTGGATTCCCGAATCATAAAATACGTTTTACGAACTTGAAACTTTGAAAATAAACCTTTCTTGATCAATTGACGAGTTTTCGGTTATGGTAAATGATGTTTTTGTTTGATGAAACATGTTTAGTTGTGTTCCTTGTCAAAAGAGCTTTCCAACGGTATAAGATACGCTTTCTAATTGTTTACGGTTTGAGTTTTGCGTTTGTTTGAAAATTTACCAAGTCTTGAACAAGTGAAACAGGCCAGGGACCAGGCCACGGCCATTGTCGCGCCGCGGAGCAATTTGTCGCGCCGTGGCCCAAAGGGTGATTTTAGAACATGTTTTTCAAGCTTTCTGACCTTCAACATAGGCATTTGTCGCGCCGCGGAGCAATTTGTCGCGCCGTGACAATTGCCTGTTTCATCCGAACTTCAGCAAACTTGTTTTGGCCATAACTTTTTGACCGTAACTCCGTTTTCGATGAATCAAATATCGTTGGAAACGTAATAAGATTTCCTTTCTAATGGTAAGGTTTTGAAATGTCAACTCAAACTTTATTACAATCGTTCTAACATGCTTTTATACTTGATTCTTGCATGAAACTTGACAACGTGATTCACATGCTATACTATTCGAGTCGTAACGAGCCATAGGACTAATTGAACACATTTCACCCAACCATGTGTCGTAACCGGTTAATTGATACAACTTATTTGTTTAGGTCAAGGCTAAGCAACTTTCATGCATACGTTACTTTGTGAAGTACTTTTATACTCGTGCACTCGAGGTGAGATCATAGTCCCACCTTTTCAACAACTTTTATTCTTTTAAATCGTGGGCTGAGAAACATATACATTACATACTTATATACATTTCACATGTATATATACTTTTCATACTTTTATACTTTGAACACAAATACGAATACAAAGATACAGACGAGTTAGAACAAAAGTCCTCAATCCAATTATCATTAGTTCCACTTGCAGGGTGTAAGTGTAAGCGAGTGATTATGTAGTGTGGCCATACGGGTTTAACGAACCCTCATTCAGACGGTTCGCTACCGTTAGTGGATGAAATATAATTTCAACGTGCATAGTGTATGTTCTAACACTATATTCAAAATTCAGAGGGAAGATTCAGTTAAGCTTTGGTAATTGGGTGCTCGTAATACAAACTACATTCTTCGGAATAAATACGATTTGGATAATCATCTATACAAACTATTGTGGTTCAAAGTATACTTTTACAAATACATTTATGATCTCACCAACGTTTTTGCGTTGACAGATTCTTCTATGTTTTCTCAGGTTTTCACATGGCTATTTGATACATGCTTCCGCACTCTTTGATTACTTGATTGGAGTCTACCATGCATGCATACGCTAGGGATAACATTTTTGGATTCAAACTTTTGTCTACTTACTTACGCTATTTATAGCAACTGTGTTTTTAAACTAATTATGTCGCAAGTTATTTCATTTATACTTTATGACTTTTGTAAACTTAGACTTGTTGTCGAACGGTTTTGTAAACTAAACTTGCAAGTCTTGTACATTTCAAATGAACGCGACATAATTTTGGTCAAACGAGTCTCATATAGGGACTACGACCACGCAACGGGACCTAAGTAGCGGCGCCGTCAATAACGGTTTCGGTCGGGTCGCTACAAGTGGTATCAGAGCGTTGGTTGTAGGGAACTAGGACGTGCATTAGTGTGTCTAACAGAGTCGTTAGGACGCATTAGTGAGTCTAGACTACAACCGGATAGTTAGCCATTGCATTCTGACATACATTTGCTATAGATAGCACTTACTTGACTACTTGTGCATTATACTTGAATCATTCTTAGGAAAACTTTTTAATGGTACACAACCTTCATTATACGAACTCGTATCCTGCCACTTTAGTTCGGGAACTCTGACTCCTTGGTTGTTATTTCCCCCGTCTCATCTTACTATCCATGAATATTGTAAAGTCACTGTCACTACTCTAGATGAGTATCGTCATCACCATTTATCGCTACGGTTGCGTAGTACTTGTTATCATGACTTGTTACTCTTTTCATACCTAAATACAATATTGTCTGACTCGAATCACATTGACGTGAACAATCAACTATACACTTCCCTCGGGGAACGCATCTTCAGAGTTGCACCAATTCTTTCGATTTAATACGAGTCACGTTTGAGACGTCGTTACATTTTGTTCATTTTAGATTTTCGCGATTACACGAACTTGAATCTATAGAGTGATGTGGGAATGGAAGTATGAGTTAGCGTAATATAACGACACTCGATCAACGTGGTTATATTACGGTAAGACATACCAAAGTTCTAGTGACGCGTGATGGTGGTTAGACTCGATCAACCTAAACACCACCATGTGCCATGTACATGACTTCATCTTTTCAGGTTTGGACATCCGAAAACTCCGAGAATATTTATAACAACCATACCGGGGACACACCTTCGACTTTTGTCGAACTATATTTATGCTTCCGAATGAATTACCAATTCCTCTCGGCTTCAACCGTATGTTACACGTGTATACTAGCTCGTCCTCGCATAGTCTTATTGACTAATTACAACTTACTCGTTATGCTCATATCGGGGCGGAAACTTCTTTTGCATCACCCTCGTACTTCCGGTTCAGGAGGTCCTTATTCTAAATTCCCAATGGAGAGAGACTCTCCACGTTATACTAGTATTCACCTCGAGGGTGAATAGTTCCGACGAACGTTTTTGGAAACCGATAAATCTTCCGCGACGCGAATTTTCTTGAGAAACTTGTCCTAACAAACTTGTTCAAATATACCTTACGGAATGTATCCCGTTTCGGATCGAGATCCTCGTTTCACTTCTAGATTTTGGAGTACCTTACAAAAAGCCTCGGGACCGCGTTTAGACATGAGTACCGCGTACCATCCACAACCCGACGGACCGAACAAACATGTGATTTAAACCTTGGAAACCATAATACAAGTTTGTATTACCAACTTCAAATTTACTTGAGAAAAGTATTTTCCTTTAACCGAATCCTCATACTACAATGATTTTCATTCAAGTTTTAACGTCACTCCTTTTGAAACCACATGTGACCGGAAACGTCATTCTCCCTTGTCGAACCAAGTAAACGATGATCAATTCACCGGGGCCGAGGTTGTTCGTGAGCAACCGAGAAAATTTATTCATATTCAGGTAAAACCCTACGCGACTCGTAATCACCAAGAGCTACGCCGATGTTAGACGTAAACATTTCAAATTCCACGTGGGAAACCGCGTCACGTTAAGAGTCGCACCTTGGAAAGGTGCAATCCGTTTCGGGAAACGTAGGAAGCTAAATCCGCGATATTTTGATCCTTTAAATTCTTGGGGCGTTTTGGACCCGTTACTAGCCGTTTAGATTTTTCAACTCATTCGAGTCTCCGTTCATCCTAAATTCTACGTATCAAACTTAAAGGCGTGTCTTGCGAAACAAGAACTTGTTATTCCTTTTCGATGGGCTCACTATCGACGATAAACTTCATTCCTAGGAGGGCCGGTCGAAACCATGAATCGTGAACCCAAACTCTAAGACGACGTGAAATCCCGACTGTCAAAGTTCGTTGAAATACCCAAGGGAGTACCTTCACTTATTCGTAGAACCGACAACGCAAGATCTCGAGGAAGAAACAACGACTACTACTTCCAACTAAATTTCGGGACGAAATTTCTTTTGAGTTGTGGATAATGTAACATCCCGCGTTTTTCCGTTAAATTTAATTTTAACACCGTCTTTTTTTTTTAAAAACATAATCTTTCGTATTTAAATTAATATTTTCCGTGAGTAACGTTCATTATATTCCCGCTATTTAATTTTGACATCACCCGTTTACTCGAGCGTTTTAAAAATATTCGATCGGTTAAATCCCGCACCCGCTTTGAAACTCGAGGGACCGGAGTTGCCAAATGGGCAAACTAGTTGACTAGGTCAACTAGTCAACCCATCTTTCCACCATTTCCATCATCTCCCTCTCTCTCTCTTTCTCTCTAGCAAGAACACACACACAAACCCCAATTTCATAGAATCATCATCTAAATTCGGGATTGGAAGCAAACTTCAAAACAAATTACATATTTGGAATCCTCTCTTCATCCTCTACAATTTGATACCAACTTCATCTCGTTTGGGTAACATTTCTAAAACTCTAGATTTCTCTAAATTCGTGTTTTTGATTTGAAATGGTGTTAGTTAGTGTCTATGGCTCAAGTCTAACATGAATATATGTTTGGTTTGCTCGATTTGTTGTTTTTGGAGTAACTAGCATGAACTTGAAATGGGTGTGCTTAATCCTTGATTTTGGATGAGTTAATGTTGTTAGATTGTTAAAGTGCATGTTTAATTGTGTTACTAGTATCACTAGCTTCGTTTTGATGCGTAGGTTGATTAAGAAAACTTCAAAAACATGAATATTGATTTTGTGATGTTTGACTAGGGTTTGATAGTTCTTGACATGAACTTTTGATGCTTGAATGCCATGGAATGTTAATTGTTAGTGTTTAGATGCAATGTATGCTTAATTACCTTCGAAACGGCATATCGTATGTGTAAATTGGATTCCCGAATCATAAAATACGTTTTACGAACTTGAAACTTTGAAAATAAACCTTTCTTGATCAATTGACGAGTTTTCGGTTATGGTAAATGATGTTTTTGTTTGATGAAACATGTTTAGTTGTGTTCCTTGTCAAAAGAGCTTTCCAACGGTATAAGATACGCTTTCTAATTGTTTACGGTTTGAGTTTTGCGTTTGTTTGAAAATTTACCAAGTCTTGAACAAGTGAAACAGGCCAGGGACCAGGCCACGGCCATTGTCGCGCCGCGGAGCAATTTGTCGCGCCGTGGCCCAAAGGGTGATTTTAGAACATGTTTTTCAAGCTTTCTGACCTTCAACATAGGCATTTGTCGCGCCGCGGAGCAATTTGTCGCGCCGTGACAATTGCCTGTTTCATCCGAACTTCAGCAAACTTGTTTTGGCCATAACTTTTTGACCGTAACTCCGTTTTCGATGAATCAAATATCGTTGGAAACGTAATAAGATTTCCTTTCTAATGGTAAGGTTTTGAAATGTCAACTCAAACTTTATTACAATCGTTCTAACATGCTTTTATACTTGATTCTTGCATGAAACTTGACAACGTGATTCACATGCTATACTATTCGAGTCGTAACGAGCCATAGGACTAATTGACCACATTTCACCCAACCATGTGTCGTAACCGGTTAATTGATACAACTTATTTGTTTAGGTCAAGGCTAAGCAACTTTCATGCATACGTTACTTTGTGAAGTACTTTTATACTCGTGCACTCGAGGTGAGATCATAGTCCCACCTTTTCAACAACTTTTATTCTTTTAAATCGTGGGCTGAGAAACATATACATTACATACTTATATACATTTCACATGTATATATACTTTTCATACTTTTATACTTTGAACACAAATACGAATACAAAGATACAGACGAGTTAGAACAAAAGTCCTCAATCCAATTATCATTAGTTCCACTTGCAGGGTGTAAGTGTAAGCGAGTGATTATGTAGTGTGGCCATACGGGTTTAACGAACCCTCATTCAGACGGTTCGCTACCGTTAGTGGATGAAATATAATTTCAACGTGCATAGTGTATGTTCTAACACTATATTCAAAATTCAGAGGGAAGATTCAGTTAAGCTTTGGTAATTGGGTGCTCGTAATACAAACTACATTCTTCGGAATAAATACGATTTGGATAATCATCTATACAAACTATTGTGGTTCAAAGTATACTTTTACAAATACATTTATGATCTCACCAACGTTTTTGCGTTGACAGATTCTTCTATGTTTTCTCAGGTTTTCACATGGCTATTTGATACATGCTTCCGCACTCTTTGATTACTTGATTGGAGTCTACCATGCATGCATACGCTAGGGATAACATTTTTGGATTCAAACTTTTGTCTACTTACTTACGCTATTTATAGCAACTGTGTTTTTAAACTAATTATGTCGCAAGTTATTTCATTTATACTTTATGACTTTTGTAAACTTAGACTTGTTGTCGAACGGTTTTGTAAACTAAACTTGCAAGTCTTGTACATTTCAAATGAACGCGACATAATTTTGGTCAAACGAGTCTCATATAGGGACTACGACCACGCAACGGGACCTAAGTAGCGGCGCCGTCAATAACGGTTTCGGTCGGGTCGCTACAAGTATGATGGATCCTTTCCAGACCAAAGTTTCTCCGGAACTTCAAAATTCAGTGGTACTGATGGAGATCGGTTGATCAAATAACAAACGGCTCTGACTGCTTCTCCCCAGAATGGCTTTGGCAGCTTAGCCATACTGAGCATGCTTCGAACACGTTCCATGATTGTTCGGTTCATTCTTTCTGCTATACCATTATGTTGAGGGGTACGTGGGACCGTCTTCTCATGTCGGATGCCATATGATCTGCAATAGGCATCGAACTGCCTGGAAGAGTATTCACCGCCGTTGTCGGATCGAAGACACTTTAACTTCTTTCCTGTCTCACGTTCTACCATGACATGGAACTGTTTGAAGTAATCGAACACCTGGTCCTTCGTCCGTAAGAAATATACCCACACCTTTCGAGAAGTATCATCGATAAACGTCAGAAAGTATCGATTGCCGCCAATTGATTCAACCTCCAAGGGACCGCAAACATCAGAGTGTATCAGACTGAGTAACTCTGATTTTTTCGTTGAAGAGGAATTAAACGAGACTCTATGCTGCTTACCAAACAGACAATGATTGCAAGGATCTAGTGCAGCATCCTTGTCTACATTGATAAGCTCCTTCTTTATTAGGGTAGACAACCCTTTCTCACTCATGTGACCGAGTCTGTGGTGCCATAAATTTTATGAAGCCTCCTTTTCTTCAACATTAATACTGTCTGTGCAGATCTTCACATGAGTCTTGTACAGTGTGCCACAAATGTGTCCTCGAGCGACTATCATAGCGCCTCTTGACAATTTCCATGTGCCTTTACTGAAATGACTATCATAGCCCTGTTTCTCGAGAGCTATCCCAGAAAGTAAATTCAGCCGAAGATCTGGCACATGGCGGACATCCTTCAGAGTGATTGTGCTCCCTGAACTTGTCTTTATCCTTACATCTCCAATTCCGACAATCTCAGCGGAACTGGAATTTCCCATCTTCACAACTCCAAAGTCACCAGCTTTGTATGTTGTGAAGTATTCCTTGTATGGAGTCACGTGGTAGGAAGCTGCAGTATCTACCACCCATTCTGTTTCTTCTCGTGAGACGTGAAGGCATGTCTCATCATGGGTTGAACAATAAGCTACATCACCAGAGATAGTCACTAATGTTTCTCCACCCTTATTCTTCGGCTGTGAACTGCTTTGACCTTGTTCCTCTTTCAATCTATAGCAGTTCTTCTTTATATGTCCCTCTAATCCACAATGATGGCATTTATATGTTGGTTTTCTGCCATCAGCTGACCTGCCCCTGCTCTTGCTTCTGCCTCTCCATTTATTTTTGCTACTCATTCGCTGTCTCCCCCGATTCTCTGTGACAAAGGCATGGGTCTGATCTGTGCCCATGTCTTTTCTCCTTGCCTCTTCACTGAATAGGGCATCCTTGACCATTGACATGGTAAGTTTGCCATTCGGGGCTGAGTTGCTGAGTGTTACTACCAGCGTTTCCCAACTATCGGGAAGGGAACTAAGTAGCAGTAGCGCCTGAACTTCATCGCCAAGCGGCATCTCTACAGAAGATAACTGGTTGACCAAGCTCTGGAACTCACTGGTATGCTCGGCAACTGAAGTTCCACTTTTGAGCTTCATGTTGACTAAACGCCTCATCAGCAGGGCTTTATTCCGAGCAGTCTTGGCCTGATACATGTCCTCCAACTTTTTTCAGAGGACATATGCGTCTGTCTCTTGTGCAACATGGTGGAAGACACTATGATCAATCCCTTGACGGATCTGACCAATAGTTTTTCGGTTTGATTTCTTCCACTCCTTCTCTTTGGCAGAATCAGGGTTTATACCCTTCAATTCAATAGGATCGAACAAATCCTTACAGCTGAGTAGATCTTCCATCCGAGGTTTCCACAGCGTGTAGTTTGTGGCTGTGAGCATAATCATAGCTCCGGAAGATGATGTTGACTCTTCTGTGGACATTATCACCTTACAAATAATTTTTTAACACAAACGGGGTTGAATTGTAGAAAACAGAGATCACCGTTACGTCCGGAACGGTTGAAAATGGTGGAATAGACACTTTGCGGCTTAAATTCCACTTACGGGGCAAAATTATAATTTTTATAAACTTCAGGGACCAAAAATGAAATTCTGAAAATTTCAGGGACCAAAATGTAAAATTTCAGAATTGCTACAGTACTGCTAAGTACTGCTACAGTGACTTGCTACACTGCCGCCAGCTGCTACAGTGAATTGCTACAGTGATCGTCTTCTCCGGCGAGATTCCGGCAAGTTGACCAAACTTTGACCGCGTTTTCTGGGCTCGTTATAACTCCGTTTAAGTCGCCGTTTTTTGCGTTGGACTCGGTTCGACGAGACGAATCCAATGGTTCAGTCAAAATTGAATTTTGAGAAAACTTCAAAAAACCCAAAACTCGACCAACGTCTCTAACCAAGCTCTGATACCACTTGTTAGGAAGAGGGGATCGCCTGGACGTTGGGAGATATAAATTTGAGAGAAAAACAACTCTATTACTCACAAGAATAGATTTACAGAGTATTACAAAACTCTTACAAAAAAACTCTCAAACTCACACACACTCTCTAGGTTGTGATTACACTTCTCTGAGTGATTTAGGATGATTTACAACTGAGGTTTGCACCTCTATTTATAGTAAAAATTCTATGGCGGTGGAATGGTGTGAACGGAGAAGGTTGGCGGCCGTCATTGTCATCAACTTTGCTACTTCCATATGAGTTGTCAAGGTTGCCTACTTTGAATATCTAGAAGGTGGGTTTCTAGATTGTAGGCTGGAAATCTTCACCGAGGACCGAAAAAATATGGACCGTACCTAAACTCATCAGTTATATGTTCGGTTCCGGTTGGGTTCGGTCCGGTCCTCAGGTTTTTCGGTTAGTAATGTGCGGTCATTTTCTTGTTTTTATGTTGCTATTTATAGGTTCATTTCATATTAATAAAAACACATAGAGTTTTATTCCTTTTTTTTCTGTCACTTCAATCCATATTTTAGTTTGAGGACTTGTGATCCAACAATACATTGGGCCACATCTTGTATTCTTTCATTTGTTTAATGTATTGTAAAAAAATGATTATTTTCTCGAAATATAGTTACATTCAGCGCCTTTGGCTCTTGAGCTCAAAGACTTGTCCTATTTGATAACATTATTGGTAGGTCTTATGTTGTGATTTTGTTGATGCACACATCTAGAATGTAAGATATGTAGTATATATGATGCTGAATTCGTCTTTATTTAATAGATGAGTGAAAGTAAATTTTTTAACCATGTGCAGATGGCTTTGCAATATATATCAGTGTGCAAGTGTTGTGGATGGACATTTATTCGTTGAACCTAAAAAGAATCAGACGTCGATATCTAAATAGTTACCGTTTAAAAAAAGAACAATAAAGAAATATTTTTTGAAAAGTGAAACCCGACCAAATGCATAGAATGGGTCAAAAGGCCTGAAACTTACCTTTACTGTGTTTAAATTTCATAAGTATAACCAAGTATATTTTATTTGTATAGTTAACTTGTAATATTATAACTTTGTAATCAAGTTTTGTCTACTTCAATTCAGAAATCAGACTTGGAGCATGGAATGACATTAAAGCAAAGTGTTACTCTTTTGGAATGCCTCATATCATGTTGGAGAGAAGATGTTCTTGTCATTTATATCTCTGACAAGTTTCTTTGGTTGACGTTACAACTTATATCCAGGTTAAGATGCATCAAATTGAAACAACATAGAATTTTCTTAGATTAATACTTGAGAGGTTTGATGTGTGAAAACTTTGACCTGTAGATATACAAATCGGTTGTCAACGAGACGGTCTGCTTGTAGGATTCTCAACTGAGGCTCCAACTCTCCATTTGGATGAGCATCTGCAGCTGCTCCATATGATTTTGCTTAGTATGTATCACATTGCACTTGAATACTTAATCTTGTATGTTATAGTCGTCACCGAGTTTGTTTGGTGGAACGAAGAAATTTCAAGACGCATTTTGTTCTCGCCTCAGGTAAAGCTAATTCTAATCCATATAAACTTTGTTATATTATTTAGGTATGTTATATATTCAATTCTTTTGTGCAACCTGATATTCTTGCAGCCAACGTCAAAACTGCCTTCACTTACCCCCTTGATCAAGTAAGTTATACTTTTAGCAAGTTTTATGGTTTCATGATATGAATATATTTTCATGTCCATTTTTTAATTGTTGCAGTTCATTCAATATACAAGCAGACCGTCTCGTTACAGCCCTAACAGGCTTGTCTGAGTGGCCACCGAGTTGCCCAATGAAGCACACCACCCGGGTTCAATTCCTGGCTATGCTAAATTATTCAAAAAGGGAGTGTGACTAGAGGGTGTGCATAATGCGCAATTCACCCGGTACCAGGTCTCGCGCTCGGGAGGCTTGATTACCCGAGGTTTTACCTTCTATGGGGGAGCCAATGTGTTCGTTCATAGGAGGTTTTCCTCGCTTACAAAAAAAAAAAAAAAAAGGGAGAGGTTTGTGTTTGGCACTAGTGTTAGTCGTAGAGAATCATAACTTGGTAGATGAACATGAATTAACTATTGATCTTGAAGACAATCAGAAATGGTGATTTAACAAGTTGGTAGTTGAAAACGAGTCAATTGTTGAGCTTGAAGACAATCAGATGTACGTACTAGGTAACTATGGTTTACGTTGGTTTTCAATTGGGCATCAATATTTTCTTTCTCTGACAGGTGTCTCTGATATGCTTTTTGACATGACTAAGCATGTCCTTTCATCTCGGTATGTTTTTAAACCTTTGATATTATTAATTCTAACAACTTTGAGGTTTTTATGTTTATACTTGAATGATTTGTTTTTTTTTTTTTTGTTAGGTAGTACATAATGATTAATAAAGATACATCTTAATCCAAGACATTATGAGTTACTTCTCGTCGATTTTACATTCTTGTCAAGTTTTATTCTAAGTCTTTATATGTTAGGATTATTTATGAATTTTTTATGTTTAGTGATGTTTATGTTTTGAGATTACTTTATTGAAATATAATAAATAATAATTATGTTTTATTTCATATTTATTTTTTTGTATCATTTATTAATTTGTTGTCCATAATCATATTAAATAAAAAACTAGATCCGATAAAACCGCCTAAAATCCGAAAACCAAACCGGATTCGAATATTGGAACCGGACCCGGTTAACCGAACTGGATCCGATTATCTGAACCGACCCAAAGGCCTAAACCAGACCCGGATATCCGAACCAGTTTCGAATATCTGAATTGGAAACGAATATCCGAATCAAAATAGAATATCCGAACCGGATCTGGAACTACTATGACTTGATAGGACGTATAATTATATCATAATAAACTTGATACAATATCATTATATTAGGACCCATTTTCACGGTACTAAAGTAAATATCATTATATATTAGGACCCATTTTGTGGTTTTAAAGGTTTAACATATTTATGTTAGGACTTTTTTAGTGGTACTAACATTGAAAATCATCATATTAGGACCCTTTACGTGGTACTAACGTAACATTTATGCATATTAGGACCTCCTTTTGTAATACTATTCTAGTATATCTTACTTTTTAGGACATTGTTTCTTGGTACTAAACTAGTATATCGTTACATTAGGACCCTTTTTATTGGTACTGATGTAGTATTATTTTTATAATAGGACTATTATTTTGGTACTAAGATACTAAATACTTATAATGGAACCATTTTTGTTAGTCCTTAAAAAATATAAAATTTTATTAGGACCATTTTGTTGGTACTAATTTAATTTATTTTTACTTTTTGTGACCCCTTTAAATGTCTCAATATCAAAAAAGTGCACCTAATATGTACTTTTAAGCACCATTCTATGTGGTTGTTAATCATATTATAAGACCTGATCATTGGTTTCGTAATCTTATTACCTTTTAGGACACTTTTTAGCTTCTATACTTTATACGACTGCCTTAGATGGTACACACCTTCGGTTGGTCCTATCAGGCGAAATGGTCCTATAAAGTGACATTATAGGACCAATTTGGGTGTCCTATATGTACACTTTTGTTGTAGTGTTCTGATAGTTTGAAAATTGACCTTGCACTTAATAATCAAAACTAAGCGTTATGGGCAAAGATGATCAAGGTTGAAATAGGAGGGAAATCAAAGTCCCTTCTCAAACACTTAACAACAGCCCCACTAACAACCAATGATGAAGTGTATGAGCAATGGGAACAAGACGATTTAGTTATGTTCTCATGGCTCATACAAAACATTGAACCCACTTTGGCTAGCAACCTTACCGAATACCCCACAACAAAGGCATTGTGGGATGCTTTGGTGGTCACTTACAACAGTGGTAAAGACAAGTTACAAACTTTTGACTTACACGTTAAAGCAAACGATTTGAAACAGGTTAACATGTCTATTGAAGACTTGTGGATAACCTTGCAAGGCATATGGGGTGAAATTGAAAGAAGGGATCCAATCCCAATGAAGTGTTCGACTGATATACAAGCCTACAACAACATTAGAGCCGAACAGAAAATCTTTCAATTTCTAAATGCACTTGACAGGCAACACGACTAAATTAAAAGAGAATTTCTTCGATTCGATTAGATCCCTTACCTACTGCAGAAGAAGCTTATGCAAGTGTACGAAAAGAAAAAGCACATCAACAGATACTCAATGGTGGGAACCCATCGTCTAATCCACAGGGGATTGGAACCAGTATCTCAACCACCAACGGATCTGGGTTAAGTGCAAAATCATGTCAAAGCAATCCAAGGCCACTTCCGAATATCTCCACAAATTCCTCAAAAATTGACAAATCAAAACTTAAATGCACTGAATGTGGAAAAACTCGACATACAAAAGAGCAATGCTCTAGGAAAGTGGGATATCCAGAGTGGTGGAATAATCCACCCAAGATTTCAGGCAAGGTGGCGACGGCTGTGGGCAACGATGGTGTCACCAACAACAACCAAGAGAATTAGGGTTTGGTGGTGTAGCAGCAATGAACAACAACCATGAAACCACTCGTACAAATCTCAAACCCTTCATCTCTTTATTTAACATAGAAAAAGAATCTAGGGTTGCATCTAGCTGTAGCAAATCGATTAAGGCATATAGGGAAAAGGAGAAGATGTTTTTCGATGCAAATTGGAAAAAGAGAAGTGACAGCTCAAAACTTCCCTTGAAAGAAACAAAAAGAACGGGTAGGGTAGTGAACAGGTTACCAGACCTTTTTGTTGGGTGTGGGCCAAAGCCCACTAAGGTGGGATGGGTTAATTTTAAGGCTGGATACAGCCCAATACATAGCCATAGTAAATCAGTTAATGGGCCAGACGGTCTATGCTTAAAAATTGGGCCCAAAAACAATACTAAATTTAACAATAAAGTACAAAATAAGTCCAATCATGTTCCGTGTCAAAACAAGTACTCTATTTTAACAAATATACAAAAACATTTTTTCGAAGCAAATGTTATCTCAAATAATGTTAAATCGAAGTCTTGAATTTTTGATTGTGGAGCAACATATACTATGACTTTTGACGAAAACGATATTGTTTTCAAAACAAAACCTAGGAAAAATAAGATTCAAATGGCCAATGGCGAAATTATTCAATTGAAAGTGACGGTACTATTAAAATTTCACCGATTATTAAGTTACCTAATTGTCTATATATTCCAGCTTTATCTCATAAGCTGTTATGGGTAAGTTGATATTATGCGAGGTGTATATGAAATAGTATTATTTTTACAACGAAATACTATTAAATACGATACAATTTTACACAAGATATTTATTTATTTATAGAATGGATATACCTAAACCTTGCTACAACACTTATAGGCAGTGTACCTAATCGTACAGTAGTGTAGTTTTTAGTAAGTCCGGTTCGTTCCACAGGGAGACTTTTAAACAAGCTTAACGCTATATTTGTAAAAACTATATTTGTAAAAATACAAAAATATATAAGTAATATTATTATTATAAAAAGGGGGTTTTTACCGTTTAATGACCGGTTTGTCGATTTTAAAACTTTTAGTCGCAGTTAAAACTTAATGTAAAATATTAAAAATAAATATAACTTAATTTAAAGCGTAAAGTAAATAACGATAATGAAATTGCGATAAAAGTGCGATAAAATAAAATTGTGATAATTAAAGAGTACGATAATTAAAAGTGCAATTAAATATAATGACAAAAAATAAAAGTGCGATAATTAAAAGTGCAATTAAATAAAATGACAATAAATAAAAGTGCGATAATTAAAAGTGCAATTAAATAAAATGACGATAAATAAAAGTGCGATAATTAAAAGTGCAATTAAATATGAAATATATAAATTATGTTTATTTAAACTTCCGTAATCATGATGTTTGACGTGTTGATTTTAGTTTTATTACCATGGGTTAATTGTCCTTTGTCCTGGATTATTCGATATGTCCATACGGATTTGTCCATAATAGTCCATCAGTCATAATCATAAAGTGCGAAAGTCTTCGTCAAATTATTCTTATTCCCGAAGTCAAATATTCCAACTAATTGGGGATTCGAATTGTAACAAGGTCTTAATACTTTGTTTAATGAATACACCAGGTTATCAACTGTGTGTAGACCACGGTTTTACTACTTTGTTAACAATTACACCAATTACCCTTGAATGTAATCCACCCCTGTTTCAACAAGTCTATTAACTATTAATCCAGTTCCGTGTCCGGTAAAATGAATAATTATTGGTATTTATAGATATCCCGCCCACCGTACCCAGTCAAGCGTATGTGGTTATATATAAATACGTCAAATTATAAGTCTATATATTAAATTAACGAGGTATCATTTAGTTAATATAAAACCCATTAATAGCCCATAGTCTAATTTCTACAAGTGTCGTTCTTTTGTCCAAACCCCAATTATGGTCCAAAGCGCAATTACCCAATTTTAATATTTAGCCCAACATCATGATTACTTCGTCTTAAATAAGCATAATAATAACTTAGCTACGAGACATTAAATTAAAAATAACATTAACCATAACTTACAGTGATTAAAAATAGCGTAGCGTTACACGGACATAATTTCGACTTACACCCTTACAACATTCGCTAACATACCCTTATTATTAGAATTTAAAATTAAAATTAAAATTAAAATTAAAATTAAAATTAAAATTAATATATATATATATATATATATATATATATATATTTAAAATTAAAATTAAAATTAAAATTAATATATATATATATATATATATATATATATATATATATATATATATATATATATATATATATATATATATATATATATATATATATATATTTACGTATGATAGATAGAGAGATGGATGGATATATACTGAACCAAAACCGCGAATTTATAGGGGTGTGGCCTGCCACCTACTGCCATACAATCGCATGGAAAATGGTCATGCTGGCCATACGATCGCATGGCCCTGGAATTCAGCTCACATGTCTTTGTTTGCATTCTACCGACGGTTTTTATTATAATATATAATATATAAATAATTTATATAATTATTTAAATATTATATTTTATTCTTGTGCATAGTTGACTCATAATTTTTAGTCCGTTGCGTCGAGCGTTGAGAGTTGACTTTGGTCCCGGTTCCGGATTTTCGAACGTCCTTGCATACAATTTAATATCTTGTATTTTGCTTTTCGCGTCTTGTACTCTTGTAAATTTGAGACGTTTCTTATCAATAACTGGAACCACTTTGATTGTATTTTGTACTTTTGAGCTTTTTGGTCGTTAGCGTCTTCAATTCGTCGAATCTGTCTTTTGTCTTCACCTTTTATTATTTAAACGAATATCACTTGTTAATAGAACAATTGCAACTAAAAGCTTGTCTTTCTTGAGGGATAATGCTATGAAATATATGTTCGTTTTTAGCATTATCAAATATTCCCACACTTGAGCGTTGCTTGTCCTCAAGCAATATAGTCTTGAAATAAAAATATTAGAATCACTTCTTTATTCTTCACACTTTGTACATCAGTGATTTCTATATGGCGGTATGAACAATGGTAGTAACGATGTGGTTTACAGTCCCACATGACTATGAAAATTTAGATCCTTAAGTAAATTGGATCTTTATGAAAACATTTGATCTTTTGAAAATACAATCTAGTTTTTACCCTAGATAAGTTTTCAAGAATAACCCTTTACCGGTGTTTTGTAAATTGTTTTTGTGGGTTTAGTGGGTTTCAGATTTGAAAATTTTAGCTCAAAACTTATGGTTTTGTGTCACCCACTTGCTAACCTTGTATTTGGAAAGCAACACGCCCAGTATACTTGCTCCGTATATTACCTTTCGGTAAACTACCATCCGGTTGTAAAGGAAAGCGTTGAACAAGTAACTGTTAAGGCAATGTCCCCTGACATGCTTTTAATTATGGTCTATAACGTGTCCGATGCAATTACTATCCTTTGTAGGAGCAATAGTAAAGCTCACCCTTATGGTTTTTCAGTCTGGCACAAGGTCCTGTCTTTGACCATGCTATGCAACCACTGTTCTTACGGTTGACACCAGATTTGGTTCAGGTGACCTAATGAATTTCAGGTGAATTCCTAGGATTTTACGTTCAATGGTAATGAACGCATTGAAAATAAGGTTTTCAGAAAATAAATTGGTTTGTAATTTTGATCAAAATATTTTCTCGTTCAAGCTCGAGTTTAGATATCATCGAATTCCATGAGTTTGTAATTCTCAATCTTTAAAGTCAATCTCAAGGATTGAGTAATATCAGTCTTAAAAGCTGATTTTTAATCTTTAAGGAGATTATCCTTTCTGGGGGTCTGATTCATTAGTCTTATCAAGTTAATTTGCACGGCGTCCTCCCCATTTTACGAGACAGATCCTTTCATGGTTAGGATAAGTCTGACCACTTGGCGACCCTGTTTGATGCTGAGGTCCGTGGATTTTCAGCTGATTTTCGAGAAAATTTTTCAAGGTTTTTCGTAGACTCTACAACTGGTCTGGACGAGAACTTCATGACCTAAATCAAGAAGCGCGTTTCTTTTTCAGAATACTTTACTTCCTTTTAATGATGGAATTGATTCATCGTGTAAATCCATCTTTCTTTCAAATATCTTACAATTTACCGGGTAAAACGGTTAATTTTGTCCAAAACAAAAGTATATTCAATTATTTGTACAAAAAAATATATGATATATGTTTTTAAATAACTTGGTAAATTTTTTCCATACTTGGCTTTTATTTTCTTTTATTTTCCTTTTTATTGTCCTCTATTCCATTTTAAATGAATTCTAACATTTTAGTTTGTTTCTCAATTTATGTCCTTTCCGAAGTAACAATAATTTCGGTATTAACACCTAGTTTTATCGTTCATAAATATGTATAAACATGATTTTGAGTTCATTTAATTGAAAATTTGAAATTTTTTTACTAGAATTGGGTAGTCAGTATATAAGACTAGGGCTGTTCTTTATTATCAGAGAGCACTAGATTCTAATACAACTACTGCGTTACTAGTATTTCTAATGGTAACCAAGTGTATAAGTCAAAATTTTTTAAAATTTTGAAAGTTTTTAACCCCTTCCCACACTTAAGATCTTGCAATGCCCTCATTTGCAAGAAATCAGTAACAATTTAAATTATTGAGGGTGATTAGCGTAGAAAAATGATTAAATTTTACCAAAGTTTCCAAACATATTGGCCTTTGTTTGCTGAATGATAAATGGTGCACATCATTTGTTCATTCCGTCTTGTTGTTACATCACATTTGTTTTTCGTTTTGTCGTCAAAAGTATTAGCTTTTGCTGAACTTAATGCCAGTCTTTGAAAATGCGCTGTTTTACCCTGTTGTGTATAATTGACAATATACATACATACAAATATAAACAAGCATGTTAATTTGAAATGGGACTTAAAATCTCACTTTCAAATCAAATATGAAATATTAGTACAACATAATAAAAATATTAAATATTACAATAAAAGTATCACAATATATTATGTTTAAACATAATTAAATAAAAATAATTAAAAGATAAAAATCATAGAAATCACCAATAGGAACTATATCAATCTGGATAGGGGTTCCAGTTCATGTCGACGTCCGGGTTCCATGCTTGGTGATAAGTGTACTGGTAGGCCTGGTTAGGGTCGTAGAGAGTATATGGTGGTCTCATCTCGAGCTGGTGTGGAGGATAGTAAGCGGGTCGGGTCGGAACGTAGTGATCCTGAGGTGACAGCCGGCTCATAATCTGACGCTGATGATAGTCCCATCTATCATGATGTCGTTGCCTGGAATGCTCGTAATCATTCCGGGCTTGCCACTGCTCCATCCGACGAAATCTCTGCGCATTTGTCATATCTACCTCATCTATATGCTGGTAGACATCAGTCATAGCCTCCCGAATGACATCCCTAATGAAATCCCTAATGTCATCTGCTTCCTCCATTTCCTCGTCTGAACCTCTCTCTACCTGAGGATGACTACCTTCATAGGGTACTGCCTGATTGCGTCTACTCTTTAATACCTTAGCTCCCGCATAAACCTTCAATCTTAAAAGCTCGACCTGTTCCCTACATTCCAAAAGTGGACCCCCTCGGTTCCTATCTACACCTAAGTACTCTCCAATGAGAGTAACAAAAATACCTCCTCCTATAATCCCACCTTCCTGTATTCCTTCCACCATTTTTGACAAATAAAAACCAACACAGTAAGGGATATTAACAAAGCTTCTTGGGTCTCGAATACACTTTAGGTAAAATAAATCATGTAAGGTCATTTTCTCCTTGTTGTGACCTCTCAGTGTAATCGAGTTAGCCAAAAATCTATGAATTATACGAAGCTCGGCTTTGTTAATATGTAAGTAGGAGTGTTTTCCTCCTAGCGTAAAAATATTATAGTTTGACATACGCCTCCAGACGGCGTTTGCGTCAAAATTCCTATATACCCTTTCACCACGATAAATCAAGTTCATACAATCGGGTAGTAGCAATTCACTAGGAGTGTAAATCTGTAATGCCCTGGCCATGTCCAGCATGGACATCCTGTACATCCTACGGCCAAGTATAAACCTAGAAAAACTTCTATCATCTAACCTATCTACATCTACATTTAACGCTATAGTACTCATCAGCTCAACACACCATTCCTTATATATAGGTCTACGAATGGTGAATAGACGTTCTCAATCGGGAAAAGAAGAACTGCCATACCTTTGGATCAGATGGAGTCTAACTCAGTTAGCTAGTTGGACCCTTTCCAAAGGATCCCAATCGATTACTCTTGGCACCTCTACATTTTTCGGTAGCAGTTTGAATTTGTTACTTTGATATGATGGGTAATCTCTCCAGCTTCTATCGAATCTCATATTAGGATGCAACGTGTGTTCAGGAATTGTTGGGTATTCTACTGGTGGATGCATTGCAAATACTGTGAAGGCATCCACAAACTGTAGCGGATCATAATAAGGTACGTGTTGATCAGGCTGTTGTTGTGGTTCCTGTTGTTGCTCCGGTTCAGGTTCTGGAGCAGGTCGTCTAGATGATGATGATGAACCTCCAGCTTCAGTATTAGTAAATCTCTACAAAACACATTAAACACAAAATTTGTGCATCCAAATATGTATTAGTGTTAGTAAAATAACAAATTAACACAATTACAATAACATATTAAATCAAAATTAAACTTATACACATTTTCACAATTTTAACAATTCTACACTTTTTTCAAATAAGCATATATGAAAATGTATACAAAGTTCATAAGCATTTAACTCAAATAACATGTCAAAATAGTCATTACTAGCAATTAAACAAGTCTCAAATGGCAATTATATCAAATTAATCAAGTTCATGAATTTTAGATTTAAAAAGTCCACTTTAATCTTCAAAAATCATGTTTAGGATCAAAGTTTGGATCATTTAGCTACCTAAACATGTTACACTACTTAATTTAGCAATAATTCATGATAAAAATCGACCATAACCTGTTTATATCAAAAAGCCCCAAATTGCTCAAGAACACAAACCCTAGATTCCTAAAAATTTTGAAGTTTTTGGCTTCAAATCATGTTAAATAGCATCAATATAGGATATACATGCATAAAATACTAACAATTTAACTCTAATTACACTAGAAATTAACAAAATCAAATTAGGTAAATTATAGCTCAAGAACACTAAAAATCAAATTTAAAGAGGTTTAGGAGTGAAATTGTTACCCTTTTTGATAAACTCCTTATCAAATTCATGTTTAGAGCGGATTGTAGCAAGAAATTTGGTGAATTTGGGGGTTAAAATGGGGATTTGAGGAGTGTTTTTGGGTATATGCTCGTATGTACGTATGTGTGGTGTGGAAGAGCAGAAGCAGTTCGATGGGTTTTAAGCTTCTGACTTGATTTTTGCCTCCATGCGATCGCATGGAGGTGTAGTATAAATCCCATGCGATCGCATGGGTCTGGGGATTTTTTTTTTTTTTTTATAAAAATCTTACACTTTTAAAACATATAATTAATTAAATTTAAAATTTTGTTTCTTTTTAGGACGAGGGCGTTTCGGATCGTTGTCCTAGTCCGTCCCTCGACAAAATTTTAAAATTTGTCAATTAAAAGCTCGGTTTTAAAAGTAAAGATTTTTGGGTTTTTTTTAATATTTTTGGCTTACTTTAATTCAATAAGAATAAAAATAATGATAATAAAAGTTCTCGTCCCTCCCTTGGGTAGAGCAATTTCGGTTCAATGACCTAGTTTTCAACTCACGACGAATTTTAAAAATCAAATTTATAACTTAGCGAAATAAAGTAAATTTTTGTTTTTAAATTCACACCAAACTTAAATTTAAAATGCATAAAATTAAAAATTCATATTATTATTATTTTAAAAATTCACACCAAATTTTTATTATATTTTTATTTTTATACATACAAACTTATATTAAAAATATTAATTTTTCAAATATTTACAAACTTAAATATATTGATTTTAAAAAGTTCACAATATTAATTTAATTTTTAATTTTAAAAACAAAGTAAAAATAAAATTAAAAATCTTTTTGGTCTTTTATCCCACTTTAATCAATCAAATATTATCAAAAATATACGCCCCTCTTTTCGGTAAAGTAATTTCGGTTCCATAACCTAGTTTAACTCATGACGAATTTTTGAAATATTTTGGGTTGAATGATTAAAGATATTTATACCTTAAGAATAAATGGTAAATTTCGCCGTGATGTAATAAATTTTTGTATGATATCAATAATTTCGATCGCAAAACCTAATTTTATTGAATACCAATTTAATACTTTATAGCGAACGATTTAGCGTTTATTATCAAAAGGTTTAAAGCAATAAAAATAAAAATAAAAACTGTACATACTTACCTGTGAAATAGAATTCTTAGTGACCTGCTTTAGCCCACTCATAAGATAGTAGGACTAATTGGTTTTCCATAGCTACGTAGGCGTAACCTCGAGCATTCAACGTTTTTTCTTCGAAACATATGAACGGTCCATCTCTGCATAAAGTAACGAATTCGGTATTGGAATATGTCTGATTCGTCGAGCATTTTCCTTCGTGTGACCATTTTCCGCATTTGTGACATCTTTCTAGGTGTCTTGCTCTTCTTTTCGCTGCGGATTTTGATTTTCCTTTACCAAACTGTAACTTATTATTTTCGTTCCTGGATTCTTTTCTTACTCCGTCCAATTTACCTCTGATTAATGATACCAATTCACTTGGAAGGGTGTCATTATTACGTTTAGTGATTAAAGCGTGTAGCATTAGACCATGGTTTAATTCACAGGAAGTCTTCATCTTGTAAAACCTAAAAAAAATAAAAATTTAGAATGGGGGGAGAAGACTAGTTCTTTAGGGTCTGCTAGGGAAAGACCATTCGGGTTCCATTTTCGAGAACTACACGAAAACAGAAAATCTAACTCTAACAGAAATACATATTACCCTAAAAAGATTCGAACCTCCCCACACTTAGTTGAAATTGTGATTAACGTTATTTTCAATTGGATCATCAACAACTTGTATATCTTTGACTTTTACTTCAATCCATTTGTTGATTTCCTCCGTAACTTTCACAAATTCAACTAACATCGCCTTTTCTTTTGGCGATAAATTGGATATTAATCGGTTACATAACTTAAAGTTTCCCTTAATCCTAGCATCGTGAATCCGTTTATAAAGTTTCTTCGTTGAACTGTTAAAAATGGGTTCATCTAATTTCTTATCATCAACGGGGTTCTTTGTGATTGGTTCATCATTAAGTGTTTCTTCATCTTCCCCACACTTATGTATTTTTATTGGTCTAACAGTTTTGGTTGGTGGAGATCTAAACTTTCAGTTCACAAAGGTGATCGATTTATCACCATCCCTAAGTGTCACTCTACCTTCTCTTACATCAATGAATGCCTCAGTGGTTGCTAAAAATGGGCGACCTAAAATTAGAGGAATATCAAGGTTTTCCTCCATATTAATCACTATGAAGTTTGCAACAAAGGTCAAACTTTCCACGTTAACAAGTAAATTATTTGCTATTCTAACCGGGTGTTTAATGGTTGGTCAAATGATTGAACACCTATTTTGGTTGGTTTTAATTTACCCATACCTAATATTTTGTATAAGGAAAGAGGCATAATATTTGCACTTGCTCCTAAATCTGCGAGTCCATTATATGCAGCACCATCATTAAGCAAGCAAGAAATGATAAATTCACCCGGGTCTCCTGCTTTAGTAAGTCGAGTTGGTTTGTAAACCTTTTTCGGGTGTTCTATTCTTGGTTCTTTCACTTCTATTTGAACTTCTTGTTCACATTTTTCTTCGTTTCTTGGAATGGGAGGTTTGTATAAGAATTCTTCTTCATCACTACAATTTGAATCCTCCATATTTTCCAATTTTGATTTTTCATATGTTGTTGATAACATATTTATGTTTTCATTTTGAAGGTTTTCTTGGGTGGTGAAATTATGATTGACTTCATTGTCAACTTCCATCGGACCATGTATGTAATGTTTAACTCTGTGACCATTAACTTTAAATTCAATCCCATTTGAATTTATTAACTCTATTGTTCCGTATGGGAAAACTCTTTTGACTATGAATAGTCCAGACCATCTTGATTTTAATTTTCCAGGAAATAGCTTGAATCGTGAATTGAAAAGAAGAACTCTGTCTCCTTCTTTAAATTCTTTTGAACTTCTGATTCTTTTATCATGCCATTTCTTCGTTCTTTCTTTATAGATTAACGAATTTTCGTATGCTTCATGTCTCAATTCTTCTAATTCGTTTAATTGACTTAACCGTAGACGTCCGGCTTCATGTAAATCAAGATTACATGTCTTCAAAGCCCAAAATACTTTGTGTTCAATTTCTACTGGAAGATGACATGCTTTTTCGTAAACGAGTTTAAAAGGTGTGGTTCCAATTGGAGTTTTGTAGGCTGTTCTAAAAGCCCATAGTGCATCCTCCACTTTCATGGACCATTCCTTCGAATTTGATCCTACGGTTTTCTCTAGAATACGTTTTAATGCTCGGTTGGTATTTTCAACTTGTCCACTTGTTTGTGGATGATAAGCAGTGGAGATTTTATGAGTTACTCCATATCTTTTAAGAACTTTCTCAAGTTGATTGTTACAAAAATGAGTACCCCGATCACTTATTAAAGCTTTCGGTGTTTCAAACCTTGCAAAAAGACGTTTTAAAAAGTTGACTACAACTCGTGCATCATTAGTTGGGAGAGCTTATGCTTCCGCCCATTTAGATACATAATCAATGGCAACGAGAATGTAAAGATTATTATGAGATTTTGGAAATGGACCCATAAAGTCAATACCCCAAATGTCAAATACTTCACATACGTGAATGACATTTTGTGGCATTTCATCACGTTGACTTATTTTTCTGGCCCTTTGACAAGCATCACAGGATTTGCAAAGAAGGTGTGCATCTTTGAAAATTGTAGGCCAATAGAATCCAGCATCATAAACTTTTCTTGCTGTGAGTTGAGGCCCATAATGCCCTCCTGTTGGTCCTGTGTGACAATGGTTTAAGATTTGATTAGCTTCATCTCCGAATACACATCGGCGTATTATTCCATCGAGACAACTTTTAAACAAATGTGGATCTTTCCAGAAATAGTGTTTTATATCACTAAAGAATTTCTTTTGTTTTTGGTACGATAATCCTTTTTCAAGGAATCCACATACTAAGTAGTTTGCATAGTCTGCAAACCATGGAATTTCATTATAATCTATCTTCAATAGATATTCATCAGGAAAGTTGTCTTGTATGGCCGATTCATTTAGAACTTCTAATTCGGGATTTTCAAGACGAGAAAGATGATCGGCGGCGAGATTTTCTGCTCCCTTTTTATCTCGGATTTCAATATCGAACTCTTGTAAGAGTAAGATCCAACGAATTAATCGTGGTTTAGCATCTTGTTTCGAAAATAGGTATCTAAGAGCAGAATGGTCGGTATAGACCACCGTTTTAGCTAGAACGAGATATGAACGAAATTTGTCAAAAGCAAAGACAATTGCAAGGAGTTCTTTTTCAGTAGTTGTGTAATTCGTTTGTGCTCCTTGTAACGTCTTACTAGCATAATAAATAGGTTGAAATCGTTTTTCAATCCTTTGTCCTAAAACGGCTCCCATTGCAAAATCACTTGCATCGCACATAAGTTCAAACGGTAGATTCCAATTTGGTGTTATCATGATCGGCGCATTAGTGAGTTTCTCTTTAAGAATATTAAAAGATTTTATGCATTCATCTGAAAAGATGAATGGAGCATCTTTTTCTAGGAGTTTATTCATAGGAGTGGCAATTTTAGAAAAATCTTTTATGAAACGTCGGTAAAAACCGGCATGCCCTAGAAAACTCCTAACTCTTCTAACATTGGTGGGATGTGGAAGTTTAGCAATTACATCTACTTTAGCTCTATCCACTTCAATTTCTTCCTTTGAAATTTTATGACCAAGAACGATGCCTTCTTTAACCATGAAATGGCATTTCTCCCAATTAAGAACTAGATTTGATTGTTCGCATCTATTAAGCATTCGTTCAAGATTAACTAGACATGATTCAAATGTATCACCGAAGACTGAAAAGTCATCCATGAAAACTTCCATGCATTCTTCTATCATATCTTGAAAAATCGCCATCATGCACCTTTGAAAGGTTGCAGGGGCATTGCAAAGTCCAAATGGCATGCGTTTGTAAGCAAAAGTACCATAAGGGCACGTGAATGTGGTTTTTTTGGGTCCTCGGGTGCTATTGGAATTTGAAAGTATCCGAAAAAACCATCAAGAAAACAATAGTAACTATTTTCGGCTAATCTTTCCAACATTTGATCAATGAAAGGTAAGGGAAAGTAATCTTTTCTGGTGGCGTCATTTAATTTTCTATAATCAATACAAACACGCCATCCTGTTATCGTCCTAGTAGGAATAAGCTCATTTTTCTCATTTGTGATAACAGTCATGCCACCCTTCTTAGGCACGCATTGAAATGGGCTTACCCATGGACTATCAGAAATTGGATAAATTAAACCCGCATCTAGCAGTTTAATAATTTCTTTCTTAACAACATCTTGCATATTAGGATTTAGTCTTCGTTGACGTTGCACATACGTTTTATGACCTTCTTCCATAAGGATTTTATGTGTGCAATACGAAGGACTTATTCCTTTAATATCATGAATCTTCCATGCAATAGCTGGTTTATGAGCTTTTAGCATAGAAATGAGTTTAGATTTTTCATTTTCAGTAAGAGAAGACGATATTATTACAGGTAATTCAGATTCACCATGTAAATAAGCATATTTCAAATGGTTTGGAAGTGGCTTTAACTCTAATGTCGGTGGTTCTTCTATCGATGATTTATATCGATATCTGTCTTTTTCTTTTAGCATTTGAATTTCTTCTGTTGTTGGTTCATATCCATTAGCCATAAGTGTAGCTAACATTTCAGTTTCATCAATTGGTTCAGTTCCTTCTCCTAAAGAACATTCTCCTGTTCCTTGTAATTCTGGAAATTCTTCTAACAATTCTGCATGTGAATCTATAGTTTGAATATAATAACATGTATCATCTGCAGATTGCGGTTGTTGCATTGCTCTATCAACTGAAAAGGTAACACTCTCGTCCTCTATACTTAGGGTCAGTTTCTTACCGAACACGTCTATTATTGCTTTAGCCGTGTTTAAGAATGGTCTTCCTAATATGAGAGGAACTCGAGAATCTTCTTCCATGTCTAGAATAACAAAATCTACTGGAAATACTAAAGTACCAACTTTAACTAGCATGTTCTCCATTATCCCTCTAGGATATTTTACCGATCGATCGGCTAGTTGTATGCTTATTCGTGTTGGTTTCAATTCTCCAAGGTCTAGTTTAGCGTATAATGAATACGGCATTAAATTTATACTAGCACCTAAGTCTGCCAATGCTTCTATTGAACTAAGACTACCCAGAAAACATGGAATTGTGAAACTTCCTGGATCTGATAATTTTTCTGGTATCTTATTTAACAGCACTGCAGAACAATTAGCATTCATAGTAACAGCCGAGAGTTCTTCCATTTTCTTTCTATTTGTGATTAGATCTTTCAAGAATTTAGCATATCTAGGCATTCCTGAAATCACATCAATGAAAGGAAGATTTACATTTATTTGTTTAAACATATCTAAGAATTTGGATTGCTCGGCTTCAAGTCTCTCTTTTCTCATTTTACTCGGGCAAGGAAGTGGTGGTTGGTATGGTTTAACATAAGGTTTAGCCTTAACTGTGTTATCTTCATTAACCTTTTCAACTACCGGTTCTTTTTCCTTATCTTGTTCAGATGTGGTTCTTGTGGAGTAGGAATAGAGTCATCAGAAATTACAGGTATTTCAGGTGGTTTAAGTGTGATACCACTTCTTGTGATAATGGCTTTAGCTGTTTCATTCCGGGGGTTAGCATTTGTATCACTAGGTAGACTTTCCGGTTTTCTTTCACCTATTAACCTTGCTAGGTTGCTTACTTCTTGTTCTAAATTTTGAATAGAAGCTTGTTGATTTCTAAATGCTTGAGCATTTTGTTCATTGGTTTATTTCTGAGATGTGAAAAATTGAGTTTGAGATTCAACTAGCTTCGACATCATATCTTCTAAATTTGGCTTTTTATCATCGGTTTGTGGTGGTTTATTTTGAAAATTAGGTCTTTGCTGATTGTAAGTATTGTTGGATACTTGTTGATTGCTAGGACCTTGTTGGTTGTTGTATGGAACATTTCGGTTATAATTCTGGTTTTGATTGTAGATTGGTCTTGGCGGTTGATAATTATTCTGATAATTATTTCCAGGCCTTTGGTTTATGTATGAAACATTCTCTCTTTGTTCCATTGTTAGTTCAATACTGAGACAATCTTTTGTCAAATGTGGTCCTCCACACTGCTCACAACTAATTCTTATTGAGTGAATATCCTTAGTCATCTTTTCCATTCGTCTCTCGACAGCATCTGTCTTTGCGGAAATGGAATCTAAGTCATGGCTAGAATCGGCTCTAGCTGCTTTAGATGATCTAGCGATATCTTTTTCTTAGTGCCACTCATGTGAGTGGGAAGCAGTGTTATCAATAATTTTGTAAGCGTCAGTTGCTGTTTTCTTCATAATGGAACCACCAGCTGCTATATCGATGTCTTTTCGTGTAGTGATGTCGCATCCTTGGTAGAATATTTGTACTATTTGACAAGTGTCTAAACCATGTTGCGGACATCCTCTTAATAACTTTCCAAATCTTGTCCACGCCCCATATAGAGTTTCATTTGGCTTTTGTGTGAACGTAACAATTTCTCCTTGAAGTCTCACGGCTTTAGATGCCGGAAAGAATTGTTTAGGAAAATTTTCAACTAAGACATCCCATGTATCAATCGCCCCTTCAGGTAACGATTCCAACCAATCTTTGGCTTCTCCCTTTAAAGTCCAGGGAAATAACATGAGATATATCTGTTCATCCTCCACTTCTGAGATTTTAAATAGTGTACAGATCCTGTTAAAGGTTCGAAGATGTTCATTTGGATCTTCCTTCGGCGTACCACTAAATTGGCATTGATTAGTCACCATGTGTAGGATTTGTCCTTTGATTTCATAATCTGGCGCATTAATGTCTGGTTGAGTAATTGCGTGACCTTGGCCAGTGCGTTTAGCTCTCATTCGATCTTCCATACTTAGAGGTTCCAGATTCTCCATGATTGAATTTGTTGAATCTGAATCACTATAGGATTCTGATTTAATGGGTTGTTCCTCGACAATCTTCGTTTGAATGATTGGTGGTTCTGGAGGAAAGATTAATGGTTCAGGATCTATGAATTGTCCCTGAATATTCTCCGGATTCTCAATTGTGAGGTCGGGTTCAAAAAATGGATTATCGGAAATTTGAATTGGAGTACTTGGTCGACTTGATGACGATTCTAAAGAAAAATCAACGGCGACAATATTTGCTAGATGTCTTGATCGAGTTACAGGTGGTGAACGTACAAAAGGTGGTGAACGTTTTGCTTGGTGCATTCACTGAATATCCTATTAGTTATAAAAATAAGAAAAATTATATAAGTTATCAAATTAATAGACTTTTCTGATTTTGTTCACGTTTCGAATAGCCAAAAGATGCAGCAGAGGGGCATGATTCATTTGGTCTCAATATAATTGAGTACTGTTTGGCTCCAATAACCTGGTCCACGTACAAATCCAACTATTACTACGAACCAGAAAATTTTGATGTCTATCAATTTAACCACGTAAAATAATTTTTCGTTTTGAAATTTTAGAGAAGAAATAGAAAAAAAAAATTCTATGTCCTATAAACTAGAGCGTCGAGAAATAAGAAAGAAAAAGAGTGCGCGTCGAAAAATGTCGAAAAATAAAAGGTCGAAAAAAAACAAAGTAGCGCGTCGAAACTTAAAAAGGAATTAAAAACTAAGAATTAAAAGTTGCATCTAAAAATATTAAAGCTTAAAAGAAAAACTATATCCCAAATGGCAATAACTTAAAAAGTACTAAAATATAAAAATGGCGTCGCAAAACTCTAAAGCACCTAAATCTTAGTCTAAAGAAAAAGCACTTAAGGGATTTTACGGCAAAGCCTAAAAATCTAGAAATAAAAATAACTATGGCAAAAACTATATCTTTAAACTAATTACGAGCGAAAAATACAAATATTACGCTAAAACGAATAAAAATATACAAATTATAAAAATAAACTTAAGGTTGTAAAAAGTACAATTTTTATAAAAATATTATTTTTATTTTATTTATTTTATAAAAGTATTAATTTTAAAACTAAAAAATCTAATTAAAACTTAAATATACAAAATAAACTAAAACTAAACTAAATATTAAAATACACTAACCCTAATTAATTAATTAATTAATTAATTAATTAATAATAATAATTATTTAAAACCTAACCCTAATCTGATCGTCTGAGGTTTCAGACCTGTCCAGTCAACTCATGCGATCGCATGAGTTTTCTGTTATGGAGCCATGTGATCGCATGGGCCTTGGATCCGGTTCAGTGTTGGGCTGCTACAGTACTAGGCCGAATAATTTTATTATTATTATTATTATTTTTTTAAATTTCTGTTTTATATTTATAAAATATTTAAATAAAACTTATATTTTTACAAACTAAAATAAAAATAAAGAAACTTTATAAAACTTAAATATTTAACAAACTCTTAAAAATATATAAATTTTGTTTTTCTTTTTATATTTTTGTATTAAAACGTATTTTTACAAAAACGTATTTTTACAAAAGTAAATTAAAAATCTTTTTTTTATATAGCATTTTACTTCCGGCATTTAAGCTTGTCCGCGGCAGCGGCGCCAAAAATACTTGATGTTATGCGAGGTGTATATGAAATAGTATTATTTTTACAACGAAATACTATTAAATACGATACAATTTTACACAAGATATTTATTTATTTATAGGATAGATATACCTAAACCTTGCTACAACACTTATAGGCAGTGTACCTAATCGTACAGTAGTGTAGTTTTTAGTAAGTCCGGTTCGTTCCACAGGGAGACTTTTAAACAAGCTTAACGCTATATTTTTAAAAACTATATTTGTAAAAATACAAAAATATATAAGTAATATTATTATTATAAAAAGGGGGTTTTTACCGTTTAATGACCGGTTTGTCGATTTTAAAACTTTTAGTCGCAGTTAAAACCTAATGTAAAATATTAAAAATAAATATAACTTAATTTAAAGCGTAAAGTAAATAACGATAATGAAATTGCGATAAAAGTGCGATAAAATAAAATTGCGATAATTAAAGAGTACGATAATTAAAAGTGCAATTAAATATAATGACAAAAAATAAAAGTGCGATAATTAAAAGTGCAATTAAATAAAATGACAATAAATAAAAGTGTGATAATTAAAAGTGCAATTAAATAAAATGACAATAAATAAAAGTGCGATAATTAAAAGTGCAATTAAATATGAAATATATAAATTATGTTTATTTAAACTTCCGTAATCATGATGTTTGACGTGTTGATTTTAGTTTTATTACCATGGGTTAATTGTCCTTTGTCCTGAATTATTCGATATGTCCATACGAATTTGTCCATAATAGTCCATCAGTCATAATCATAAAGTGCGAAAGTCTTCGTCAAATTATTCTTATTCCCGAATTCAAATATTCCAACTAATTGGGGATTCGAATTGTAACAAGGTCTTAATACTTTGTTTAATGAATACACCAGGTTATCAACTGCGTGTAGACCACGGTTTTACTACTTTGTTAACAATTACACCAATTACCCTTGAATGTAATCCACCCCTGTTTCAACAAGTCTATTAACTATTAATCCAGTTCCGTGTCCGGTAAAATGAATAATTATTGGTATTTATAGATATCCCGCCCACCGTACCCAGTCAAGCGTATGTGGTTATATATAAATACGTCAAATTATAAGTCTATATATTAAATTAACAAGGTATCATTTAGTTAATATAAAACCCATTAATAGCCCATAGTCTAATTTCTACAAGTGTCGTTCTTTTGTCCGAACTCCAATTATGGTCCAAAGCCCAATTACACAATTTTAATATTTAGCCCAACATCATGATTACTTCGTCTTAAATAAGCATAATAATAACTTAGCTACGAGACATTAAATTAAAAATAACATTAACCATAACTTACAGTGATTAAAAATAGCGTAGCGTTACACGGACAGAATTTCGACTTACACCCTTACAACATTCGCTAACATACCCTTATTATTAGAATTTAAAATTAAAATTAAAATTAAAATTAAAATTAATATATATATATATATATATATATATATATATATATATATATATATATATGTATATGTATATTTACGTATGATAGATAGAGAGATGGATGGATATATACTGAACCAAAACCGCGAATTTATAGGGGTGTGGCCTGCCACCTACTGCCATGCGACCGCATGGAAAATGGTCATGCTGGCCATGCGATCGCATGGCCCTGGAATTCAGCTCACATGTCTTTGTTTGCATTCTGCCGACGGTTTTTATTATAATATATAATATATAAATAAATTATATAATTATTTAAATATTATATTTTATTCTTGTGCATAGTTGACTCATAATTTTTAGTCTGTTGCGTCGAGCGTTGAGATGTCACGACCCGGAAAATTTTGACTAATTTTAAGCCAAACTCTCGATACGATTTCGTATTTTCTACACGATAAGCAAAGTCTGTTATGTTGAATCTCAAAAATTTTGAACTGTTTCATGAAATCATTTGACCTTGACTATTCCCGATGACTCACGATACGATTAATTGTAAATAGATATGCATATATCAAATATATATAATAATATGAAATATTATATATTGTAATTGTTATAATTAATATTGTAAAATAATAATAATATATAATAATTATTATTTAAAGAGTATATATTTATAAATAAAGTATATAGAATATATATTTTATAATTTCGAAGTTATTTAGTGAACGAAAGTAACCTTCAATTGTCATTTGAGTGATAGCAAACGAGTTAAAAAGAAACTTATGTGATTTTAAAATAAACGGTTAGCCGAAAATGAGTTTTACAAATTATAGGCTTATTAAAAATGCATTTAGGGACTATTCGTTGAATTTTAGAACTTTTATATTTTACTTGAGGTTGGGAGTGAATAATTAATGTAATTATTATTTAATTGTTAATGCTCAAATTTTATATCATAATGAGCGAAATAAAGAAAGTTAATTACTGTAAAAATTTAGGACTTTTCTAGAGACTTTTATCCGCCACTGTTTAACAACGGGGAACGAATTACACTGTGTGAACTGTCGGTAATATATATCCAATTGATATTCACGAGTGTTGAAATATATTATAAAGTTGATGTAATATGTCTCCACCATCTATATCTATATTCCATCTATTTCTATATACATGTGTAATATATATCTATGAGTAGTTCAACACCACAACCAATCTCTCTATTTTCCTTCTCCTTCTTCAAGAACACTGGCAACCGTCACCTTCTTAATCACCTTTGAACTATTTGATTTCTTGCTACTACTTACTATTCCGATCACCACCTTATAACAACCATTATCGACTAGACCCAAGACCACACTTGTGAATACTATTATTATTGTATTACTACCAAACCATCAACGAAACAACCATCAAAATAACACCACAGAACGTTCCATTAACCAGATTTCTATTTCCTCTCGGTTTATAACCAAACCGCCACCTCTTAATTTTGTTACCACCATTTAGGGATCATGCATACTACAATCGCTATCATCACCAATATGGAACCCTACTATTATTACCCTTCTGATTGTCCAGCCATCGAACCTACCGCCATGGTTCCACCATCCACAATCACCCTAAACCATCCACCCCTCTCTCTCTCTCTCTCTCTCTCTCTCCCTCTCTCCCTCTCTACAAATTCATTTTATGAACCTTGAAACCCACATCCATACCTTCGTGTTGAACTACACCATTACCATATTCGATTTTCTTTCACCAAGAACCAACCACCGCTGCCAGACCACCAAAATACCAACAACATTCCCACCGATCGAACATTACAGCTGCAGCTACTGCTGCAGCTTGTCGTCTAAAAGTGCTCCGGTTGCTGTTCAGACCACCAAAATACCAACAACATTCAACAGCTCATCATATGATTATGCTATTGCTAATTTGTAATCAGTTTTAGCCAACTAACAAGATCACCCAATCATCGAACCTTTTCTACAGCCGCTGTGATATTTTTTATGTTTATATTCGATAAAATAAAAGAAGAAAATGATGGGTTGATGAAATCAATTCAATAATAGGATTAAAGTAAAGAACATGATTGAATGGTGATGCTGTATATACGATTAAATAAAGGAGTGGGGGGTCGGCTAGGGGATATTTCTCCATGGATTCTAATTTTTCCCGTACATAAACTATCATGTATTTTGTTTTGGGCCAAAGTCTCCTAGTTGGGCCGTAGATAATTCAATGGATTTACAAAATAGGTTTTTGCTGTTGGGCTAAGAATAACGTATTGGGCTGAGTTATATTTAAGTTGTGGTTGGACTGCCATTATATTTGGTCCGAAGAAAACTGGTTAAATATATATGGTATACAGTTTTAATTAGAAAAGCAAAGACAGAAGGATGGTTTGGGATGTTTATGTGTTCGCAAGAGGTCTTGAGTTCAAGCCCTGTCTGGGGTGTTTTCTTTTAAGAAAAGCCTGAAGGTAGTTTACTCACATTAAATATTATTATTAATATTATTATTATTATTATCATTAGTGTTAAAATGATTAATAAGATTATTGTTATTATTATCACTAACATTATTATTACTATCATTATTATTGTAAGTATTATTATTACTATGAAAATAAATATATAGACTATAAATAAGGATATTAATACGAAAATGATAAAAGTTACATTAAGTTACAATTTAAATGAAATACTAATATTATTATTATTATCACTATTATTATTAGTGTCATTAAAATCATCATTATTATCTTTTATTATTATAAGTTAGTATTATTATTAAAATTATCATTTCTATTAAATTTTAACATTTATATTAGAATTTTCATTATTTTTATCATTAGTATTTTTTTTATCATTATTATAATTAGTATTATAAATTATTAATATATCAAATAAAGATTTTCTATATAAAATATATTTATGACATAAAACATAACTATAATAATATTTTTGTGATAAATATTATTTAACTATTTAAACTATATAAAAAATATATCTAATTAAGTTATTAAATATAAAATTAATAAAATAACAATAAAATAATAATATATATATTTGTTCAATTACAAGTATATATTTTAATATATATATATGAATGATATAGGTTCGTGAATCCGAGCTCAACCCTACACTTGTTTAATGACGTCATATGTATTTTTACTACAAAATACATTAGGTGAATTTTATTTGCTCCCTTTTTAATTGCTTTTGCAATATATATTTTTGGTCTGAGAATACATGCGCTGCTTTTATAAATGTTTACGAAATAGACACAAGTACTTAAAAATATATTCTACATTGAGTTGTACCACTGGCATACTTCCCTGTAGCTTGGTAACTACTATTTACATGGGTATTGTAAACGCGAATCCTGTTGATAGATCTATCGGGCTTGACAACCCCAACCGGACTGGACGATCAGTATTCAACGGTTGCACAGTACTTCGTTTCGTTACTACATGATGATGTAGCGTGAGGGTATGAAATAGTATTATTTTTAATACAAAATACCTCAAAATATGACACAAGTTTTATTAATTTACGGATGGGATATACCTAAACCTTGCTACAACACTATAGGCAGTGTACCTAATCGTAGAGTAGTGTAGTTTTTAGTAAGTCCGGTTCGTTCCACAGGGAGCTGGTGATACTTACTATATTTTTAACTATATTTATACAAAATATATATAATTATATAAGTAGTAATATTATTATAAAAGGGGGGTTTTACCGTTTAATGACCGGTTTGTCGATTCTATATTTTAAGCGCAAAGATAAATGACGATAATTAAAGTGCGTAAAATAATGACAATAAATAAAATGACAGTAAATAAAATTGCGAGTAATAAAATGACAGTAAATAAAGATACGATGAGAAATATAATAAAAGAATTATGCTTATTTAAACTTCCGTAATCATGATGTTTGACGTGTTGATTTTAATTTATTACCATGGGTTAATTGTCCTTTGTCCTGGTTTATTTGATACGTCTATCTGGTTTTTGTCCATAATAGTCCATCGGTCATAAATATAAAGTGCGAGTATCCTCGTCAAATTACCCTTATACCCGAAGTCAAATATTCCAACTGATTAAGGATTTAAACTGTGACGCAGTTATCACTTCTGTCAACAATTACACCAGTTATCACTGTATGTAATCCACCCCTGTTTTAATTAGTTTATGAATATTAATTCATCCACTTGATCAGAATGAATAATCAATTACCCAACCCAATTGATTAATTAAATGATTATAACAGATTCCATATGAACATCACTAAATAGGACAACCATAATCATTATTAATTATTAGGTTAATTAATTTGAAGATAGGTTCGACAGACTCCAATGAGTTGTCACTCAATTAGACAATACCCCCCATCTATTAATAGTCAATAGTCCAATTTCCACAAGTGTCGGTCTTTTGCCCAAACCTTAATTATGGTACAAAGTTCAATAACCCCGTCTTAATATTTTAGCCCAACATCACGATTACTTCGGCTCAAATAAGCATAATAATAACTTAGCTACGAGACATTAATGTAAAAAGGTTGAACATAACTTACAATGATTAAAAATAGCGTAGCGTTACACGGACAGAATTTCGACTTACATACTCAAACGATCTCTATCATAAATCTTATTATTATCATAATTTAAACTTAAAATTAAGATTATTGTTATATCTTATTACATTAACATTATGATAGAGAATTATAGATATAGATATTGATATTTGATATTGGATCGGTAGAAAGAGGGATAAAAGGATATATATATTTTTTGATCTCCGTAGAATGTATCGATTACATAGCCTTTTATAGGCAAAATATGAAATTGAATTTTCATTTACGACCCCTGAACTATGCTCAATTAACAACTTTTTATTATTTAATATTATTCTTATTATGAATTATTTAAATATTATATTTTATTCTTGTGCATAGTTGACTCATAATTTTTACACCGTTGCGTCGAGCGTTGAAAGTTGGTTCATGTCCCGGTTCCGGATTTTCGAACGTCCTTGCGTACTATTTTATATCGTGTACTTTGCGTTTTGTAACTTGTACTCTTGTCATTTTTAGACGTTCTTCATCAATAATTTGAACCTTTTGAATTGTATCTTGTACATTTGAGCTTTTTGGACGTTTTGGTCTTTCAAATCTTCGTTTTTGTCTTTAAATCTTCATTTTCGAGCGATTTGCGTCTTTCGTCTTCGCACTTATTTATTTAACTATTACAACTAAAAATAAGGAAATTACATTTAAAAACTTTACATATTGGAACGATATTGCTACTAAATATATGTTCATTTGGAACACTATCAAATATCCCCACACTTGAGCGTTGCTTGTCCTCAAGCAATACAGAACTTGAAATAAAAACATACATGAATCACTTTTTTATTCATCACATTTTGTACATCAGTGATTTTGATATAGCGGTATAAACAATGATAGTAACGATATGGTTAAAGGTGGGTGTGTCATCCACAGTTGCCTTGGGTTTAGGACAACGACACTTGCAATCAAATAGCCGATTTACTTTCGGTTTTCAAAGCAAAGTGCACATTTGAAAGGCGGTTTACAGTCTCACATGACTATAAAAATTTAGATCCTTTAGGAAATAGGATCTTTATGAAAACATTTGATCTTTTGAAAATTCAATCTAGCTTTTACCCTAGATAAGTTTTCTGATTTGATCCACCATTGGTGTTGCAAAATATATTTGTGGATCAATATTTTGGCTAAAAACATTTAGGTTCGTGTAATCCACTGCTATCCCGGTATCGGAAAGCACACATCCAGTTTACTTGTTCCGTATATTACCTTTCGGTAAACTACCGTCCGGTTGTAAAGGAAAGCGATGAACAAGAAACTGTTAAGGCAATGTCCCGTGACATGCATTTGATTATGGTCTAAAAACGTGTCGGATGCTAGTACTATCCTTGGTAGGAGCAATAGTAAAGATCATCCTATGATTTTTCGGTCTGGCACAAGGTCCTGTCTCCGACCATGCTATGCAACCACCGTTCTTACGGTTGACACCCGATTTGGTTCAGGTGACCTAATGAATTCCAGGTGAATTCCTAGGATTTTACGTTCAATGGTAATGAACGCATTGAAAATGGATTTTCAGAAAACAAATCGGTTTGTATTTTTGATCAAAATATTTTCTCGTTCAAGCTCGAGTTTAGATATCATTGAATTCCATGAGTTTGAATTCTCAATCTTTAAGGTCAATCTCAAGGATTGAGTAATATCAGTCTTAAAAGCTGATTTTTAATCTTTAAGGAGATTATCCTTTCTGGGGATCTGATTCATTAGTCTTATCAAGCTAATTTGCACGGTGCCCCCCCATTATGCGAGATAAATCCTTCTCATGGTTAGGATAAATCTGACCACATGGCGACCCTGTTTGATGCTGAGGTCCGTGGATTTCCTGCTGATTTTAGAGATGACTTTTCTAGATTTTTCGTCAACCTACAGCTGGTCTAGACGACAACTTCATGACCTAAATCAAGAAGCGCGTTTCTTTTTCGGAAGACTTTACTTCCTTTTAATGATGGAATTGATTCATCGTGTAGATCCATCTTTCTTTCAAAAGTATTATAGTAAATCGGGTAAAACTGATTAGTATCATCCAAAACAAAAGTACCTGCAATAATCTTGTACAAAGATATGTGATAGATAGTTTTTAATTGAATAACTTGGTACATTCTCCCCACACTTAGTTTCTTTCTTTGCCTTTTTATTCTCCTTTATTCCATTTTAAATGAATTCAATCGTTTTAGGGTGTTTCTCAATTTATGTCCTTTCCGAGGTAACGATAATTTCGGTATTATCACCTAGTTTTCATCGTTCATAAATATGTATAAACATGATTTTGAGTTCATTTAGTTGAAAATTTTGAAAAATTTACTAGAAGTGGGTAGTCAGTATATAAGACTAGGGCTGTTCCTTGTTATCGGAGATCACTAGATTCTAATACAACTACTGCGTTACTAGTATTTTAGTTGAAAATTTTTCAAATTTTCACAAAATTTGGCAATTAAACTAAGTATAAACCCGAGAGAATTTATAACCCTTCCCCACACTTAAGATCATGCAATGCCCTCATTTGCATGAAATCAGACTATAATTTAAATTCATGAGGGTGATTAGCGTAGAAAAGTGATTAAAAATACCGAGTTTGTAATTACAAAGCTCGTCGAATGATAGATGGCGCCTCATCGTTCATTCCTTCATTTGTTATATCATATTTGTTGTTTTGCTTCTTGTCGTCAAAATTAATACCTTTTGCTGAACTTAATGACAGTCTTTGAAAGTGCGTTATTTTACCCTGTTTTGTATATAACATAAAATACAAACATATATATACATATTTTTGAAGTTTGGTATATAACCCCACGTTCAAAAATTTATAAAATATAATATTTTTTTGGCATACTTTAAATCAATAAAATAATGATAACAAAATTTGTCGCCTCGCCTTCGGGTAAAGCAATTTCGGCTTAATGACCTAGTCTTCAACTCACGACGAATTTTAGAAATCATTTTTTCAACTTAATGAATTAAAGTAAATTTTGTTTTTAAAAACTTAAATTAAAATGCATATTAATTTCATAAAAAAAAAACCTACAAAACAAAAATTCAGAATGGAGGGAGAAAACTAGTTCTTTAGTGTCTGCTAGTGGAAAAGACCAATCGGGTTCCATTCTCGGAACTACACAAGAACAGAACAACTAACTCTAGATAGCTTCTTCTTTTTAGAACATTTGAATCTCCCCACACTTAGGTAGCCGTGGTGTCAAAATTGTGATTAACTTCATCGTTAATTTCTCTTGGTCCATAATCAACTTGCATATCCGTGACTTTTTCTTTAAGCCATTGGTCGGATTCCTGTGTAATATCCACAATTTCAACTAGTTTCTCCTTTTCTTTAGGTGATAGATTGGATACTAACCGGTTACATAACTTAAAGTTCCCCTTGGTTCTAGCATCGCGAATCCGTTTAATAAGTTTCTTCATTGAACTATTAATAACGGGATCATTTAATTTCGTATCAACAACGGGGTTCTTTGTTATCATGTCATCATTAGGTGTTACTTCATTTTCCCCACACTTAGGCGTTTCATTATTGCTAAGTATTACCGTTGGAGTTGGTAAAACCACATGGTTCTTACCAATTGTTTTTACTGGTTCAACGGTTTTGGCTGGTGGAGATTTAGACTTTCGAATCATAAAGGTGATCGATTTGTCACCACTACTAAGTGTCATTCTTCCATTTCCTACATCAAATAACGCCTTGGTGGACGCTAAGAATGGCCGACCTAAAATTAGAGGAACGTTTGGGTCCTCTTCTATATCAATGACAATAAATTCGACTAGAAAGGTTAAATTACCTACTTGAACGGGTAGGTTGTCAGCAATTCCAACTGGGTGCTTAATGGTTTGATCAAAGAGTCGAACACTCATATCTGTTGGACTTAACTCACCTACACCTAATCTCTTATATAATGAAAGAGGCATAACACTCACACTTGCACCTAAATCTGCTAGTGCATCATACATGACACAATCACTAAGTAGACAAGGAACAATAAATTCACCCGGATCACCTACCCTAGGTGGAGGTTTTGGTGGAACTGTCTTCACCGGGTTTATATTTACGGCTTTTGTTTCTTGCACTTTCTTATTCTTTTTCTTCTTCTTCTTTCCAGAGGTATCACAATCTTTATTACCTATCACTTGCTCATACTCAACTCCTTTTCTTGGAAACGGGATGGGTGGTCTGTATGGTGCCACCACTGGCTTTACATACTCGGGTGGTGGTGGTGGTGTAACTTCTTCATTGTTACTTACATCTAAAACCTTCCCATCTTCTGATGCTGGTTTTTCAGAATTTGTTGAAACCATATTAACATTTTCATTCCGAGGATTTACTTCAGGATTACTCGGTAGCTTTCCTTGTTCCCTCTCACTCATCATGCTAGCAAGAGTACCTACGTGTTTTTCTAGATTCAAAATGGAAGCTTGTTGAGTTCTTAATGACTGATCAAACCTCTCATTCGTTTGGGTTTGAGTTTCAATAAATTGTGTTTGAGATTCAACTAGCTTAAATACCACGTCTTCCATATTTGACTTTTTCTCTTCAGTTTGTTGTTGTGGTTTATATAAGCCAGGTCTTTGTTGATTGAAAGTGTTGTTTTGAGTTGGTTGGTTATTCGGACCTTGTTGGTTATACCAGTTATTTTCGGGTCCTTTTGGATTGTAAAGAATGTTTTGATTTCGATTGAAGTTTGGCCTTGGCGGTTGATAATTATTCTGATAACTATTTTCCAGCCTTTGGTTCATGTAGACAACATTCTCACGTTGTTCCATCGTTTGTTCAATGTGACAGTCTTTCATTAAGTGTGGTCCACCGCATTGCTCACAATTGATTCGTATTGCGTGAATATCTTTATTCATCTTTTCCATTCGTCTCTCGAAAGCATCTATTTTTGCGGAAATGGAATCAAAGTTATGGCTAGAATCGGCTCTAGCCGCTTTAGATGATCGAAAGATATCTTTTTCTTGGTGCCACTCATGCGAGTGGGAGGCTGTGTTATCAATAATTTTGTAAGCTTCAGTTGCGGTTTTCTTCATAATGGATCCACCAGCGGTTATGTCGATGTCTTTTCGTGTGGCGATGTCTACGCCTTTATAGAAGATTTGTACTATTTGAAAAGTATCTAATCCGTGTTGAGGACATCCTCTCAACATCCTTCCGAATCTTGTCCACGCCTCATATAATGTTTCATTTGGCTTTTGCGCGAATGTAACAATTTCTCCTTGAAGTCTCACGGCTTTGGATGCCGGAAAGAATTGTTTAAGAAATTTTTCAACTAAAACATCCCATGTGTCAATCGCCCCTTCAGGTAACGATTCTAACCAATCTTTGGCTTCTCCCTTTAAGGTCCAGGGAAATAACATGAGATAGATCTGTTCATCCTCCACTTCTCGGATTTTGAATAGTGTACAGATCCTATTGAACGTACGAAGGTGTTCGTTAGGATCTTCATTCGGTGCACCACTGAATTGGCTTTGGTTAGTTACCATGTGTAGAATTTGTCCTTTGATTTCATAATCTGGCGCATTAACTTCTGGCTTAATAATGGCATGACCTTGGCCAGTGCGTTTAGCTCTCATTCGATCTTCCATACTTAGAGGTTCTAGATTTTCCATAATTGAATTCGTTGAATACGAATCACTAGAGGACTCTGATTTAAAGGTTTGTGGTTCAGGAGGAATAATTAGTGGTTCAGGATCTTGGAATTGTCCTTGAATATCCTCCGGGTTCTCAGTTGTGAAATCGGGTTCAAAAGATGGATTATCGGAAATTTGAGTTGGAGTTCTTGTTTGATTAGATGATGATTCTAAAGAAAAATCAACGGCGACAATATTGGCTAAATGCCTTGATCGAGTTACAGGCGGTGAACGTATGAAAGGTGGTGAACGTTTTGCTCGGTGCATTCACTGAATATCCTATTAGTTTTTAAAAAGAAAGAAAAATTATAATAAGTTATCCAATCAATAGACTTTTCTGATTTTGCCCACGTTTCGAATAGCCAAAAGATGCAGCAGAGGGGCAGGATTCGTTTGGTCTCAATATAATTGAGTACTGTTTGGCTCCAATAACCCGGTCCACGTACAAATCCAACTATTACTACGAACCAGAAAATTTTGATGTCTATCAATTTAACTACTTAAAATAAATTTTCGTAATTTTAAGAAATTTAGAGAAGAAGTAGAAAAAATTCTAAGTCCTAAAAACTAGAATGGCGAGAAATAAGAGAGAAAAAGATTGCGCGTCGAAAAGTGTCGAAAAATAAAAAGGTCGAAAAATAGGCGTCGAAAAATAAAAATAAGAAAGTAGTGCGAAATACGGCGTCGCAAAATTCTAAAGCACCTAAATCTTAGTCTAAGGAATAAGCACTTAAGGAATTTTACGGCAAAGCCTAAAAATTCTAGAAGTAAAAATAACTATGGCAAAACTAAACTTAATACTAAAAGTTGCAACTATAGTCTAAAAATATAAAGGTAATAAAACTTAAAAAAAAAAAATTATAATTTATTATATTTTTAAAAAAATTTTTTTTTTTTAAAATTTTTTTTAAAATTTTTTTTTTTTTTTTTTTAAAAACGAATTTTTTTTTTCTTAAAAAAAAACGTTTTTTTTTTCAATTTTTTTTTTTTTTTAAATTTTTTTTTTTTTTTTTTAAAACGAATTTTTTTTTCTTAAAAAAAAAACGTTTTTTTTACAATTTTTTTTTTTTTTTAAAAAAACGAATTTTTTTTTTACAAATTAATACTTTTTTTATAATTATTATTTTTTTTTCAAAACTTTTTTTTTTAATTCATTTACTATTCATGAATAGTAAATGAAAAGAAATTAATTAATTTACTATTCACATGAAAGCGACATGATAGAAATTATTAATTACAAGTTACATAATATACTCCTGAAGTATTTAATAAATACGACTTTTTAAAACTTTTACGATTCAAAATATATTCTAAAATATTATTATATTATTATATTCTATTTCAATATTATTATATTATTATATTTTATTTCAATATTATTATATTATTATATTTATTAAATTATTATTATAATTAAAAATATAGCGTTTTAGCGCTCCCGGCAGCGGCGCCAAAAACTTGATGATGTAGCGTGAGGGTATGAAATAGTATTATTTTTAATACAAAATACTACAAAATATGACACAAGTTTTATTAATTTACGGATGGGATATACCTAAACCTTGCTACAACACTATAGGCAGTGTACCTAATCGTAGAGTAGTGTAGTTTTTAGTAAGTCCGGTTCGTTCCACAGGGAGCTGGTGATACTTACTATATTTTTAACTATATTTATACAAAATATATATAATTATATAAGTAGTAATATTATTATAAAAGGGGGGTTTTACCGTTTAATGACCGGTTTGTCGATTCTATATTTTAAGCGCAAAGATAAATGACGATAATTAAAGTGCGTAAAATAATGACAATAAATAAAATGACAGTAAATAAAATTGCGAGTAATAAAATGACAGTAAATAAAGATACGATGAGAAATATAATAAAAGAATTATGCTTATTTAAACTTCCGTAATCATGATGTTTGACGTGTTGATTTTAATTTATTACCATGGGTTAATTGTCCTTTGTCCTGGTTTATTTGATACGTCTATCTGGTTTTTGTCCATAATAGTCCATCGGTCATAAATATAAAGTGCGAGTATCCTCGTCAAATTACCCTTATACCCGAAGTCAAATATTCCAACTGATTAAGGATTTAAACTGTGACGCAGTTATCACTTCTGTCAACAATTACACCAGTTATCACTGTATGTAATCCACCCCTGTTTTAATTAGTTTATGAATATTAATTCATCCACTTGATCAGAATGAATAATCAATTACCCAACCCAATTGATTAATTAAATGATTATAACAGATTCCATATGAACATCACTAAATAGGACAACCATAATCATTATCAATTATTAGGTTAATTAATTTGAAGATAGGTTCGACAGACTCCAATGAGTTGTCACTCAATTAGACAATACCCCCCATCTATTAATAGTCAATAGTCCAATTTCCACAAGTTTCGGTCTTTTGCCCAAACCTTAATTATGGTACAAAGTTCAATAACCCCGTCTTAATATTTTAGCCCAACATCACGATTACTTCGGCTCAAATAAGCATAATAATAACTTAGCTACGAGACATTAATGTAAAAAGGTTGAACATAACTTACAATGATTAAAAATAGCGTAGCGTTACACGGACAGAATTTCGACTTACATACTCAAACGATCTCTATCATAAATCTTATTATTATCATAATTTAAACTTAAAATTAAGATTATTGTTATATCTTATTACATTAACATTATGATAGAGAATTATAGATATAGATATTGATATTTGATATTGGATCGGTAGAAAGAGGGATAAAAGGATATATATATTTTTTGATCTCCGTAGAATGTATCGATTACATAGCCTTTTATAGGCAAAATATGAAATTGAATTTTCATTTACGACCCCTGAACTATGCTCAATTAACAACTTTTTATTATTTAATATTATTCTTATTATGAATTATTTAAATATTATATTTTATTCTTGTGCATAGTTGACTCATAATTTTTACACCGTTGCGTCGAGCGTTGAAAGTTGGTTCATGTCCCGGTTCCGGATTTTCGAACGTCCTTGCGTACTATTTTATATCGTGTACTTTGCGTTTTGTAACTTGTACTCTTGTCATTTTTAGACGTTCTTCATCAATAATTTGAACCTTTTGAATTGTATCTTGTACATTTGAGCTTTTTGGACGTTTTGGTCTTTCAAATCTTCGTTTTTGTCTTTAAATCTTCATTTTCGAGCGATTTGCGTCTTTCGTCTTCGCACTTATTTATTTAACTATTACAACTAAAAATAAGGAAATTACATTTAAAAACTTTACATATTGGAACGATATTGCTACTAAATATATGTTCATTTGGAACACTATCACTACACTTGGTACAGTGTAGGGAGATTTCATAATAAAGGGAATATGCGACGTTGATTAAATGTTAAGTATGGTTACCAAGTGCTCAACCACTTAGAATGCTTTACATACACTTGCGAGTGTATTATGTTTATGATAACGGAAATCTTGTGGTCTATTAATATATTGAAATGATTATCATGATAAACCTATGAACTCACCAACCTTTTGGTTGACACTTTTAAGCATTATTATTCTCAGGTATGAAAGAAATCTTCCGCTGTACATTTACTCATTTTAAAGATATTACATGGAGTCGTTCAAGGCATATAGAGTTCAGTACCTCGCAATGAGACCATATGTTGAAGACTTCGTTCAGGTGGATAAGGACTGGTCTTTACAGGTGGTATCAGAGCTGGTTTAATGCCGTTTATGAGCAGGTTAATCGTAGAGGGGGTTCTCACAGTGTTACCTGTGACGAAGCATTGGCTCTTACTCCTCGTGGTCCCTATTAGGGTTGGCTGTACGTTGCCGAGAGGCGGGGCGTAAAATCAGTGTCTGAGGTACGCTCAGTGGTCACCAGGCGGTTAGCTAGGAAGGCACTGAGTGGGATGCGTCCCCACTGTTTTACAGGTGGTATCAGAGCGGTGGTCTTAACGAACCAGGTCTTGCATTAGTGTGTCTAACTAATAGTTGTTTAGATGCATTAGTGGGTCTGGACTCCGACCGTGTCTGCATGTCAAAAGTTTTGCTTATCATTTCTAGTCGGAAATCATCTGCTTACCATCCTTAGGAAATTACCTGCTTATCATTCTTAGTCTAGACATGTCTTACTGCCTCTATTGCATAGACAGTGTATAGATAAATTCATATCTTAGTGTATCTGTTATTGTTACCTTTGCCTGCCAGCTTCCGTAGATTTCTCCGTAACTTAAGGGATTTTAGTATTATATATGCATATGTAATTATGTATTGCAGGGTACTAATCTACATCCTATAATCTATTTCTTATCGAAAATCCTTCAGCTGATCGTACGAGATGAGTCCCTCAACCAGTTTGAATTCCTCAGATTCTGACAGCTATTCTAATATGGAGTTTCACCTAAGCTCCGAAAGCAGTGTCACCAGAATGAACCAACCAATCAGCCATCCCTAATTTATCTGATGGGTTCGTAGTTGACTTAATCAATGGAGACCCGCAGAAGGTGATCCCTTCCACTAACCGAATTCACCTCTTGGCGAAGAACCAGAAGCACCTACCGGCGAAGCTATCCGAAACACCATTTTCAGCCACATTTCCAGAGTATCTCGTCACGACTATATACTATCTCAAATCCTAGATCTTATTCATCCGCTCGTTCTGACCGACAATCATCCCGGAATAATTGAAGAAGTCAACGAGCTTTGAGCTTGAGTAATCAATTGGGAAAACGTGGTGCAAAACCTACCAGCTTCAACAACAGTACCAGCAGCACCAGTACCACTAACAATAACATCCGCATCCCCAACCTTGACATCACAATCTATATCTCGAGCATAACCATCGTTCTACATATCGCTCTATATCATTAATCTCCGTTCTGCATATCGTTTTATATCGATTATCTTCGTTCGACATGGCGATTGTGTAATATCTAATGTTTTAGAGATTATATATTCTTATTTTAATGATAAATCAAATGAGTCTAATATCATATTGACTCATTAAATCCATGAATACATCTGAAGAAAATATATATGTTTATATATTTTCATAAAGATTGTAATTAAAAATTCTTTTGTACAAACTGTTAATGGTGAAAATATTTTAACGGGTAGGTAATACCTGAGGAATATTTAGATTTCACATTAATAAGTTACACTGTACATTCTTCGAATCTGATTCAACGATCATTTACTATCCTATATATATCCACCGATATACGTATCCGTTCACTACAGAATAACCATTTTCATTCAATTTTATATTTGGATTTTGACCTATCAAAATTCAACAAGTGGCATAATGAAGAAAACATGGTACAAAATAAAAATTTGATAGAAACAAACGAACTAACTAATTGAAATATTGTTAAGAATCCACGCTAACTGTTCCTAGCTAACTGGTTACATTTTATTTATCGCAATTTAATTATCTCAATTTACATTCTCGCAATTTACATTCTCACAATTTTATTTATCGTCATTTAATTTCTGTATTTATTTTACGCACTTTAAATAACGGGACACGTATACAAGGTTTCGATCTATCATATCGACCCATCTATATATATATTTCGGAACAACCATAGACACTCTATATGTGAATGTTGGAGTTGGCTATACAGGGTTGAGGTTGATTCCTAAATATATATATGGTTTGAGTTGTGATCAATACTGAGACCGGTACACGGGTCATGATACGTATTAAATTAATTCGAATGTTATAAACTATATATGAACTATTGGACAATTGGACTGCTAACTTTGGACAATTAAAATGAATTAAAATATTGATTATAACATATGAAACTAAACAATTCTTCAAGTTTGCCACTTGATTTCATCTTAAACCTCAATTGTATCTTGACGATTACAATCAACGTTCAAATCTTTCATGATTCCTGAAAACACCTCAATCGAGAAGATGAACCAACCGCACTTCATCTACGGAAGAAAAGATTTATGCATATAGTTATGCACCTGAGAAACTCTTGGAACCTGAGTAAAGGTTTAACATGTATCTGCGCTAGTTCCTTTAGCGATGTTACTACCGAAAATCACTTTGCAATCCCTTTCCAAAGTAGCCAATTTTGTCACAGCTCCAACAAGTCAACTTCAACTTTTCATTCGAATCAACCTTATTATAACTTTGATATATGTTTGCCATTGTTATTGATACCAGGAAACCTGTTATATTCTACAATATTACCAACAGACGTACCAGCAACCTCGTTGCTCCTCAGTTTAAATCTCTCCGACAAATCACATTATTTGTCTATTGAAGTCCTATCATGTACTCATCGACATCTTGTAGCGATAGTTGCCATACCAAATATCAGGATGCATTAACCATTAATTCTCGAATTTCGCAGCGTTCCTACGTCAACAGATGTATATCTGTATATAACGTATATCTTCTGGATCGATGAATTTCAATTCGGAATTTCCGAACTCCTGAAAAGCACTCTAGCTTACGAATCAGATCTCTGAGTTCTGAAAATGCTGATGAAGCAGCAAAAGTGGTAGATGGTCTTAATGGCCAAAAGTTTGATGATAAAGAATGGAGTGTTTGAAACACTCAATAGAAAATTGGTACTGAAAAATGAATTGAGCAAACCATGAAGGAGACTGTGGACAAATCACAAACACTAAACTTGTACTTAACGAATCCAGATGATTCAGTATCTGCTGAAACCTTTAAACGAATATCTTGTTCCTTACTTATTCTAAATCCTTGCGGAAACATTTTCTTCATCATCCTTCGATCTAGAAATTTCAAAATATCGTCATAAATATCTTCAATATTTCTGAAGATATCTTCATAAATATCTTCGTCCGAAATTATCTATCTTCTCGTGCTATCTATATTACCTCATAAAAGAAACTGTTTTAGTTTCTATCCTTCTATAAAATTTGAGTTTAAATAATGAATGTTTCTGGAGAAGTGTTGGGAATTGAAGCATGAGTTAGTATAATATAATGACGTCAGGCCAACGTGGTTATATTACAGTAAGTCATGCTAAATTTATAATGTAATGTGATGATGGTTCACAGATCTTACCCTCATCATGTGCCATGTTACACGACTCTTTCATTCTACTTAATTTCTAAGCATATCACGGAAATATTTCCTCGATATTTATGTTCTTCCGTAATTCCAACAAAGTGCTAATAAATCATGCTATTACATTTTCTTTCTGATTAGAAAATTTCCTTAAATTCCTGGAATTTCGGAAATCCACCATGACTACGTCAAAAGTTAAGACGAAACTTTTCACTCTTTTGTGATAGCTTCACTCGTACGCTTCGCAAGATTGAATCGTTTAATCTATATTAATCGAAAATGATAAAACACTATTTATCAACTTATATTGGTCATGAAAACATTTTTATTGTTAGCCATGACGACCTCACTCAAATTTCGGGACGAAATTTCTTTAACGGGTGGGTACTGTCACGACCCGGAAAATTTCGACTAATTTTAAACCAAACTCTCGATACGATTTCGTATTTTCTACACGATAAGCAAAGTCTGTTATGTTGAATCTCAAAAATTTTGAACTGTTTCATGAAATCATTTGACCTTGACTATTCCCGATGACTCACGATACGATTAATTGTAAATAGATATGCATATATCAAATATATATAATAATATGAAATATTATATATTGTAATTGTTATAATTAATGTTGTAAAATAATAATAATATATAATAATTATTATTTAAAGAGTATATATTTATAAATAAAGTATATAGAATATATATTTTGTAATTTCGAAGTTATTTAGTGAACGAAAGTAACATTCAATTGTCATTTGAGTGATAGCAAACGAGTTAAAAAGAAACTTATGTGATTTTAAAATAAACGGTTAGCCGAAAATGAGTTTTACAAATTATAGGCTTATTAAAAATGCATTTAGGGACTATTCGTTGAATTTTAGAACTTTTATATTTTACTTGAGGTTGGGAGTGAATAATTAATGTAATTATTATTTAATTGTTAATGCCCGAATTTTATATCATAATGAGCGAAATAAAGAAAGTTAATTACTGTAAAAATTTAGAACTTTTCTAGAGACTTTTATCCGCCACTGTTTAACAACGGAGAACGAATTACACTGTGTGAACTGTCGGTAATATACATCCAATTGATATTCACGAGTGTTGAAATATATTATAAAGTTGATGTAATATGTCTCCACCATCTATATCTATATTCCATCTATTTCTATATACATGTGTAATATATATCTATGAGTAGTTCAACACCACAACCAATCTCTCTATTTTCCTTCTCCTTCTTCAAGAACACTGGTAACCGTCACCTTCTTAATAACCTTTGAACTATTTGATTTCTTGCTACTACTTACTATTTCGATCACCACCTTATAACAACCATTATCGACTAGACCCAAGACCACACTTGTGAATACTATTATTATTGTATTACTACCAAACCATCAACGAAACAACCATCAAAATAACACCACAGAACGTTCCATTAACCGGATTTCTGTTTCCTCTCGGTTTATAACCAAACCGCCACCTCTTAATTTTGTTACCACCGTTTAGGGATCATGCATACTACAATCGCTATCATCACCAATATGGAACCCTACTATTATTACCCTTCTGATTGTCCAGCCATCGAACCTACCGCCATGGTTCCACCATCCACAATTACCCTAAACCATCCACCTCTCTCTCTCTACAAATTCGTTTTATGAACCTTGAAACCCACATCCATACCTTCGTGATGAACTACACCATTACCATATTCGATTTTCTTTCACCAAGAACTAACCACCGCTGCCATTTTATTTCTATTTCTTCTTTTGATCAAACAATCGCCACTATCACCAATCCACCGTGAACCACCATTGTTATTGCCATGTTTGCGTGTTTTCTGTGCAGCTACTACCTCACCACTGTAGCTCTTTTTGTGTTTATTCAACTTTAAACCCAAAAACCACCCGAGAAGTAACCTGCTACTCGTTCTAATTGTAGAACATCACTGTTGTTATTTTTTTTCCAGCTTGAATTAAAACCAAGGTAAACACCTTTCATACTGATACGTTGCTGCAGCTACTACCACTTTATCCTTCTCTTCTATTTCCATCGAAAATACCCAATAAACCATCAACACCGCCACCCCACCGATCGAACATTACAGCTGCAGCTACTGCTGCAGCTTGTCATCTAAAAGTGCTCCGGTTGCTGTTCAGACCACCAAAATACCAACAACATTCAACAGCTCATCATATGATTATGCTATTGCTAATTTGTAATCAGTTTTAGCCAATGAACAAGATCACCCAATCATCGAACCTTTGCTACAGTCGCTGTGATATTTTTTATGTTTATATTCGATAAAATAAAAGAAGAAGATGATGGGTTGATGAAATCAATTCAATAATAGGATTAAAGTAAAGAACATGATTGAATGGTGATGCTGTATATACGATTAAATAAAGGAGTGGGGGGGTCGGCTAGGGGATATTTCTCCTTGGATTCTAATTTTTCCCGTACATAAACTATCATGTATTTTGTTTTGGGCCAAAGTCTCCTAGTTGGACCGTAGATAATTCAATGGATTTACAAAATAGGTTTTTGCTGTTGGGCTAAGAATAACGTATTGGGCTGAGTTATATTTATGTTGTGGTTGGACTGCCATTATATTTGGGCCGAACAAAACTGGTTAAATATATATGGTATACAGTTTTAATTAGAAAAGTAAAGACAGAAGGATGGTTTGGGATGTTTATGTGTTAGCAAGAGGTCTTGAGTTCAAGCCCTGTCTGGGGTGTTTTCTTTTTAGAAAAGCTTGAAGGTAGTTTACTCACATTAAATATTATTATTATTATCATTAGTGTTAAAATGATTAATAAGATTATTGTTATTATTATCACTAACATTATTATTACTATCATTATTATTGTAAGTATTATTATTACTATGAAAATAAATATATAGACTATAAATAAGGATATTAATACGAAAATGATAAAAGTTACATTAAGTTACAATTTAAATGAAATACTAATATTATTATTATTATCACTATTATTATTAGTGTCATTAAAATCATCATTATTATCATTTATTATTATAAGTTCGTATTATTATTAAAATTATCATTTCTATTAAATTTTAACATTTATATTAGAATTTTCATTATTTTTATCATTAGTATTTTTTTATCATTATTATAATTAGTATTATAAATTATTAATATATCAAATAAAGATTTTCTATATAAAATATATTTATGACATAAAACATAACTATAATAATATTTTTGTAATAAATATTATTTAACTATTTAAAGTATATAAAAAAAATATATCTAATTAAGTTATTAAATATAAAATTAATAAAATAACAATAAAATAATAATATATATATTTGTTCGATAACAAGTATATATTTTAATATATATATATATATATGAATGATATAGGTTCGTGAATCTGAGCTCAACCCTACACTTGTTTAATGACGTCATATGTATTTTTACTACAAAATACATTAAGTGAGTTTCATTTGCTCCCTTTTTAATTGCTTTTGCAATATATATTTTTGGGCTGAGAATACATGCGCTGCTTTTATAAATGTTTACGAAATAGACACAAGTACTTAAAAATATATTCTACGTTGAGTTGTACCACTGGCATACTTCCCTGTAGCTTGGTAACTACTATTTACATGGGTATTGTAAACGCGAATCCTGTTGATAGATCTATCGGGCTTGACAACCCCAACCGGACTGGACGATCAGTATTCAACGGTTGCACAGTACTTCGTTTCGTTGCTACACTTGGTACAGTGTAGGGAGATTTCATAATAAAGGGAATATGCGACGTTGATTAAATGTTAAGTATGGTTACCAAGTGCTCAACCACTTAGAATGCTTTACATACACTTGCGAGTGTATTATGTTTATGATAACAGAAATCTTGTGGTCTATTAATATATTGAAATGATTATCATGATAAACCTATGAAATCACCAACCTTTTGGTTGACACTTTTAAGCATGTTTATTCTCAGGTATGAAAGAAATCTTCCGCTGTACATTTACTCATTTTAAAGATATTACATGGAGTCGTTCAATACATATAGAGTTCAGTACCTTGCAATGGGACCATATGTTGAAGACTTCGTTCAGGTGGATAAGGACGGGTCTTTACAGGTGGTATCAGAGCTGGTTTAATGCTGTTTATGAGCGGGTTAATCGTAGAGGGGGTTCTCACAGTGTTACCTGTGACGAAGCATTGGCTCTTACTACTCACGGTCCCTATTAGGGTTGGCTGTACGTTGCCGAGAGGCGGGCCGTAAAATCAGTGTCTGAGGTACGCTCAGTGGTCACCAGGCGATTAGCTAGGAAGGCACTGAGTGGGATGCGTCCCCACTGTTTTACAGGTGGTATCAGAGCGGTGGTCTTAGCGAACCAGGTCTTGCATTAGTGTGTCTAACTGATAGTTGTTTAGATGCATTAGTGGGTCTGGACTCCGACCGTGTCTGCATGTCAAAAGTTTTGCTTATCATTTCTAGTCGGAAATCATCTGCTTATCATCCTTAGGAAATTACCTGCTTATCATTCTTAGTCTAGACATGTCTTACTGCCTCTATTGCATAGACAGTGTATAGATAAATTCATATCTTAGTGTATCTGTTATTGTTACCTTTGCCTGCCAGCTTCCGTAGATTTCTCCGTAACTTAAGGGATTTTAGTATTATATATGCATATGTAATTATGTATTGCAGGGTACTAATCTACATCCTATAATCTATTTCTTATCGAAAATCCTTCAGCTGATCGTACGAGATGAGTCCCTCAACCAGTTTGAATTCCTCAGATTCTGACAGCTATTCTAATATGGAGTTTCACCTAAGCTCCGAAAGCAGTGTCACCAGAATGAACCAACCAATCAGCCATCCCTAATTTATCTGATGGGTTCGTAGTTGACTTAATCAATGGAGACCCGCAGAAGGTGATCCCTTCCACTAACCGAATTCACCTCTTGGCGAAGAACCAGAAGCACCTACCGGCGAAGCTATCCGAAACACCATTTTCAGCCACATTTCCAGAGTATCTCCTCACGACTATATACTATCTCAAATCCTAGATCTTATTCATCCGCTCGTTCCAACCGACAATCATCCCGGAATAATGGAAGAAGTCAACGAGCTTTGCGCTTGAGTAATCAATTGGGAAAACGTGGTGCAAAACCTACCAGCTTCAACAACAGTACCAGCAGCACCAGTACCACTAACAATAACATCCGCATCCCCAACCTTGACATAACAATCTATATCTCGAGCATAACCATCGTTCTACATATCGCTCTATATCATTAATCTCCGTTCTGCATATTGTTTATATCGATTATCTTCGTTCGACATGGCGATTGTGTAATATCTAATGTTTTAGAGATTATATATTCTTATTTTAATGATAAATCAAATGAGTCTAATATCATATTGACTCATTAAATCCATGATACATCTGAAGAAAATATATATGTTTATATATTTTCATAAAGATTGTAATTAAAAATTCTTTTGTACAAACTGTTAATGGTGAAAATATTTTAACGGGTAGGTAATACCTGAGGAATATTTAGATTTCACATTAATAAGTTACACTGTACATTCTTCGAATCTGATTCAACGATCATTTACTATCCTATCTACATCCACCGATATACGTATCCGTTCACTACAGAATAACCATTTTCATTCAATTTTATATTTGGATTTTGACCTATCAAAATTCAACAAGTGGCATAATGAAGAAAACATGGTACAAAATAAAAATTTGATAGAAACAAACGAACTAACTAATTGAAATATTGTTAAGAATCCACGCTAACTGTTCCTAGCTAACTGGTTACATTTTATTTATCGCAATTTAATTATCTCAATTTACATTCTCGCAATTTACATTCTCACAATTTTATTTATCGTCATTTAATTTCTGTATTTATTTTACGCACTTTAAATAACGGGACACGTATACAAGGTTTCGATCTATCATATCGACCCATCTATATATATATTTCGGAACAACCATAGACACTCTATATGTGAATGTTGGAGTTGGCTATACAGGGTTGAGGTTGATTCCTAAATATATATATGGTTTGAGTTGTGATCAATACTGAGACCGGTACACGGGTCACGATACGTATTTAATTAATTCGAATGTTATAAACTATATATGAACTATTGGACAATTGGACTATTGGACTGCTAACTTTGGACAATTAAAATGAATTAAAATATTGATTATAACATATGAAACTAAACAATTCTTCAAGTTTGCCACTTGATTTCATCTTAAACCTCAATTGTATCTTGACGATTACAATCAGCGTTCAAATCTTTCATGATTCCTGAAAATACCTCAATCGAGAAGATGAACCAACCGCACTTCATCTACGGAAGAAAAGATTTATGCATATAGTTATGCACCTGAAAAACTCTTGGAACCTGAGTAAAGGTTTAACACGTATCTGCGCTAGTTCCTTTAGCGATGTTACTACCGAAAATCACTTTGCAATCCCTTTCCAAAGTAGCCAATTTTGTCACAGCTCCAACAAGTCAACTTCGACTTTTCATTCGAATCAACCTTATTATAACTTTGATATATGTTTGCCATTGTTATTGATACCAGGAAACCTGTTATATTCTACAATATTACCAACAGACGTACCAGCAACCTCGTTGCTCCTCAGTTTAAATCTCTCCGACAAATCACATTATTTGTCTATTGAAGTCCTATCATGTACTCATCGACATCTTGTAGCGATAGTTGCCATACCAAATATCGGGATGCATTAACCATTAATTCTCGAATTTCGCAGCGTTCCTACGTCAACAGCTGTATATCTGTATATAACGTATATCTTCTGGATCGATGAATTTCAATTCGGAATCTCCGAACTCCTGAAAAGCACTCTAGCTTATGAATCAGATCTCTGAGTTCTGAAAATGCTGATGAAGCAGCAAAAGTGGTAGATGGTCTTAATGGCCAAAAGTTTGATGATAAAGAATGGAGTGTTTGAAACACTCAATAGAAAATTGGTACTGAAAAATGAATTGAGCAAACCATGAAGGAGACTGTGGACAAATCACAAACACTAAACTTGTACTTAATGAATCCAGATGATTCAGTATCTGCTGAAACCTTTAAACGAATATCTTGTTCCTTACTTATTCTAAATCCTTGCGGAAACATTTTCTTCATCATCCTTCGATCTAGAAATTTCAAAATATCGTCATAAATATCTTCAATATTTCTGAAGATATCTTCATAAATATCTTCGTTCAAAATTATCTATCTTCTCGTGCTATCTATATTACCTCATAAAAGAAACTATTTTAGTTTCTATCCTTCTATAAAATTTGAGTTTAAATTATGAATGTTTCTGGAGAAGTGTTGGGAATTGAAGCATGAGTTAGTATAATATAATGACGTCAGGCCAATGTGGTTATATTACAGTAAGTCATGCTAAATTTATAATGTAATGTGATGATGGTTCACAGATCTTACCCTCATCATGTGCCATGTTACACGACTCTTTCATTCTACTTAATTTCTAAGAATATCACAGAAATATTTCCTCGATATTTATGTTCTTCCGTAATTCCAACAAAGTGCTAATAAATCATGCTATTACATTTTCTTTCTGATTAGAAAATTTCCTTAAATTCCTGGAATTTCGGAAATCCACCATGACTACGTCAAAAGTTAAGACGAAACTTTTCACTCTTTTGTGATAGCTTCACTCGTACGCTTCGCAAGATCGAATCGTTTAATCTATATTAATCGAAAATGATAAAACACTATTTATCAACTTATATTCGTCATGAAAACATTTTTATTGTTAGCCATGACGACCTCACTCAAATTTCGGGACGAAATTTCTTTAACGGGTGGGTACTGTCACGACCCGGAAAATTTCGACTAATTTTAAACCAAACTCTCGATACGATTTCGTATTTTCTACACGATAAGCAAAGTCTGTTATGTCGAATCTCAAAAATTTTGAACTGTTTCATGAAATCATTTGACCTTGACTATTCCCGATGACTCACGATACGATTAATTGTAAATAGATATGCATATATCAAATATATATAATAATATGAAATATTATATATTGTAATTGTTATAATTAATGTTGTAAAATAATAATAATATATAATAATTATTATTTAAAGAGTATATATTTATAAATATTGTATATAGAATATATATTTTGTAATTTCGAAGTTATTTAGTGAACGAAAGTAACATTCAATTGTCATTTGAGTGATAGCAAACGAGTTAAAAAGAAACTTATGTGATTTTAAAATAAACGGTTAGCCGAAAATGAGTTTTACAAATTATAGGCTTATTAAAAATGCATTTAGGGACTATTCGTTGAATTTTAGAACTTTTATATTTTACTTGAGGTTGGGAGTGAATAATTAATGTAATTATTATTTAATTGTTAATGCTCGAATTTTATATCATAATGAGCGAAATAAAGAAAGTTAATTACTGTAAAAATTTAGAACTTTTCTAGAGACTTTTATCCGCCACTGTTTAACAACGGGGAACGAATTACACTGTGTGAACTGTCGGTAATATATATCCAATTGATATTCACTAGTGTTGAAATATATTATAAAGTTGATGTAATATGTCTCCACCATCTATATCTATATTCCATCTATTTCTATATACATGTGTAATATATATCTATGAGTAGTTCAACACCACAACCAATCTCTCTATTTTCCTTCTCCTTCTTCAAGAACACTAGTAACCGTCACCTTCTTAATCACCTTTGAACTATTTGATTTCTTGCTACTACTTACTATTCCGATCACCACCTTATAACAACCACTATCGACTAGACCCAAGACCACACTTGTGAATACTATTATTATTGTATTACTACCAAACCATCAAAGAAACAACCATTAAAATAACACCACAGAACGTTCCATTAACCGGATTTCTGTTTCCTCTCGGTTTATAACCAAACCGCCACCTCTTAATTTTGTTACCACCGTTTAGGGATCATGCATACTACAATCGCTATCATCACCAATATGGAACCCTACTATTATTACCCTTCTGATTGTCCAGCCATCGAACCTACCGCCATGGTTCCACCATCCACAATTACCCTAAACCATCCACCTCTCTCTCTCTCTCTCTCTCTCTCTCTCTACAAATTCGTTTTATGAACCTTGAAACCCACATCCATACCTTCGTGTTGAACTACACCATTACCATATTCAATTTTCTTTCACCAAGAACCAACCACCGCTGCCATTTTATTTCTGTTTCTTCTTTTGATCAAACAATCGCCACTATCACCAATCCACCGTGAACCACCATTGTTATTTCCATGTTTGCATGTTTTCTGTGCAGCTACTACCTCACCACTGTAGCTCTTTTTATGTTTATTCAACTTTAAACCCAAAAACCACCCGAGAAGTAACCTGCTACTCGTTCTAATTGTAGAACATCACTGTTGTTATTTTTTTTTCCAGCTTGAATTATAACCAAGGTAAACACCTTTCATACTGATACGTTGCTGCATCTACTACCACTTTATCCTTCTCTTCTATTTCCATCGAAAATACCCAATAAACCATCAACACCGCCACCCCACCGATCGAACATTACAGCTGCAGCTACTGCTGCAGCTTGTCGTCTAAAAGTGCTCCGGTTGCTGTTCAGACCACCAAAATACCAACAACATTCAACAGCTCATCATATGATTATGCTATTGCTAATTTGTAATCAGTTTTAGCCAACGAACAAGATCACCCAATCATCGAACCTTTGCTACAGCCGCTGTGATATTTTTTAAGTTTATATTCGATAAAATAAAAGAAGAAGATGATGGGTTGATGAAATCAATTCAATAATAGGATTAAAGTAAAGAACATGATTGAATGGTGATGCTGTATATACGATTAAATAAAGGAGTGGGGGGTCGGCTAGGGGATATTTCTCCTTGGATTCTAATTTTTCCCGTACATAAACTATCATGTATTTTGTTTTGGGCCAAAGTCTCCTAGTTGGGCCGTAGATAATTCAATGGATTTACAAAATAGGTTTTTGCTGTTGGGCTAAGAATAACGTATTGGGCTGAGTTATATTTATGTTGTGGTTGGACTGCCATTATATTTGGGCCGAAGAAAACTGGTTAAATATATATGGTATACAGTTTTAATTAAAAAAGCAAAGACAGAAGGATGGTTTGGGATGTTTATGTGTTAGCAAGAGGTCTTGAGTTCAAGCCCTGTCTGGGGTGTTTTCTTTTTAGAAAAGCTTGAAGGTAGTTTAGTCACATTAAATATTATTATTAATAATATTATTATTATTATCATTAGTGTTAAAATGATTAATAAGACTATTGTTATTATTATCACTAACATTATTATTACTATCATTATTATTGTAAGTATTATTATTACTATGAAAATAAATATATAGACTATAAATAAGGATATTAATACGAAAATGATAAAAGTTACATTAAGTTACAATTTAAATGAAATACTAATATTATTATTATTATCACTATTATTATTAGTGTAATTAAAATCATCATTATTATCATTTATTATTATAAGTTAGTATTATTATTAAAATTATCATTTCTATTAAATTTTAACATTTATATTAGAATTTTCATTATTTTTATCATTAGTATGTTTTTTATCATTATTATAATTAGTATTATAAATTATTAATATATCAAATAAAGATTTTCTATATAAAATATATTTATGACATAAAACATAACTATAATAATATTTTTGTAATAAATATTATTTAACTATTTAAAGTATATAAAAAAAATATATCTAATTAAGTTATTAAATATAAAATTAATAAAATAACAATTAAATAATAATATATATATTTGTTCGATTACAAGTATATATTTTAATATATATATGAATGATATAGGTTCGTGGATCCGAGCTCAACCCTACACTTGTTTAATGACGTCATATGTATTTTTACTACAAAATACATTAGGTGAGTTTCATTTGCTCCCTTTTTAATTGCTTTTGCAATATATATTTTTGGGCTGAGAATACATGCGCTGCTTTTATAAATGTTTACGAAATAGACACAAATACTTAAAAATATATTCTACGTTGAGTTGTACCACTGGCATACTTCTCTGTAGCTTGGTAACTACTATTTACATGGGTATTGTAAACGCGAATCCTGTTGATAGATCTATCGGGCTTGACAACCCCAACCGGACTGGACGACCAGTATTCAACGGTTGCACAGTACTTCGTTTCGTTACTACACTTGGTACAGTGTAGGGAGATTTCATAATAAAGGGAATATGCGACGTTGATTAAATGTTAAGTATGGTTACCAAGTGCTCAACCACTTAGAATGCTTTACATACACTTGCGAGTGTATTATGTTTATGATAACAGAAATCTTGTGGTCTATTAATATATTGAAATGATTATCATGATAAACCTATGAACTCACCAACCTTTTGGTTGACACTTTTAAGCATGTTTATTCTCAGGTATGAAAGAAATCTTCCGCTGTGCATTTACTCATTTTAAAGATATTACATGGAGTCGTTCAAGGCATATAGAGTTCAGTACCTCGCAATGGGACCATATGTTGAAGACTTCGTTCAGGTGGATAAGGACGGGTCTTTACATGAGAGTTAACTTTGGTCCCGGTTTCGGATTTTCGAACGTCCTTGCGTACAATTTAATATCTTGTATTTTGCTTTTTACGTCTTCTACTCTTGTAAATTTGAGACGTTTCTTATCAATAATTGGAACCACTTTAATTGTATTTTGTACTTTTGAGCTTTTTGGTCGTTAGCGTCTTCAATTCGTCGAATCTGTCTTTTATCTTCACCTTTTATTATTTAAACGAATATCACTTGTAAATAGAACAATTGCAACTAAAAGCTTGTCTTTCTTGAGGGATAATGGTATGAAATATATGTTCGTTTTTAGCATTATCATAAGTCATGTTACAAAAGAATTAAATTGTAAAGTCCTGATGTATCCGACTTTCTGCATCTTGCAGGATATCCGGACAGGACTGCTGATTGAGCATGGGATTAAAAAGGGGGGATTATACTATGTTGACGAGATTTCTCAAGAAGGTACCGTGTCGCTTGCTCGCGGAACACCTAAAAGAGAAGCCTGGCTATGGTATAGGAGATTGGGTCACCCGTCAGCCGGATATTTACATGCTTTGTTTCCTAGTTTATTTGCATCTAATTTTAAGTTGAACTGTGAAACTTTTATTTTGGCGAAGAGCCACCGTAGTACATTCAAACCTAGTAATATTAGAAAAGATGTACCTTTTACTTTAATTCATTCCGATGTATGAGGTCCTGCCCCGGTTAATGGGGGAAAAACTTTTGATATTTTGTACTATTTTATTGATGACCATACAAGAATGACATGGATTTATTTTTTGACCCACACGTCTGAAGTTTTTGACAAATTTTCTCACTTTTATAAAATGGTTCAAACCCAATTTAACAAAAACATACAAATCTTAAGATCCGATAATGGGGGTGAGTTTGTCAATACTTCAATGAAAGTGTTTTGCGAAAATAATGGGATTATTCACCAAACATCGTGTGCTCATATTCTAGAACAAAACGGAGTAGCCGAACGAAAAAGCTGACTACTTTTAGAAATGACAAGAGCCTTATTAATTAAATCTAAGGTACCAACGAGTTTTTGGCCTGAAGCTCTTGCTTCCGCTACCTATCTTATTAACTGGTTACCGACTAAGATTTTGGGCACACAAATCCCTAGAGATACTTTATCTCAATTTCACACTCTACCGACCTCATTAAACATGGAACCACGAATATTTGGGTGCTTTGTTTTTGTTCACATTGCAAAAACTGAATGCACCAAACTTGATCTGTGTGCTGAAAAATGTGTTATGGTGAGTTATGACATAAACCATAAAAGATATAGATGTTATAGTCCTCGGAAACGTCATGTCTTCACTACAATGAACTGTGACTTCATCGAAACCGAACACTTTTATAACACCCAACTCACGAGTGAGGGGGAGAAAGAGGATAATGACACTTTCAGTTGGATAACCTGGATACCTAAACCTGGTAACATTCAAATACCTACACCTACACCTACTCTCAATAATATCCAGATTTTGACACAAAATCATGAATCACCAGGTCCTGATCCTGATCCCGAATCACCAAGTCCTGGTCCAGAACTACCAAACATTGAACCACATGAAATCTCCTCAAGTGATGAACAAGGAGAACAAAATGGTACTACTTTTGTTGAAGTCACAGAAAGATATGTTCTACCACAAAGAGCCAACATAGGAGTACCACCAAAGTGATATTCACCGGAGAAAGAAACTCAAAGATCGAGATACTCAATTGCTAATATTGCACAAGGGAACCTATCAATTGAAGCACAGAAATTCAATGCTTCGTTATATTCTGAAGAAATTCCAACTACAGTTGATCAAGCAATGAAATTTGATAAATGGAGAAAGGCTATGAAAGAAGAGATAGAAGCACTTAAGAAGAATGACACGTGGGAAAAATGTACTATTCCTCAAGGAAAGAAACCTGTAGGATGTCGATGGGTATTTACAATAAAACAAAAACCAGATGGCACCATTGATAGATACAAAGCTCGTCTAGTCGCTAAAGGATACACTCAGACCTATGGCATAGATTATTCAGAGACTTTTTCACCGGTGGCAAAAATTGACACTATCAGGGTTCTTTTCTCTATCGCTGCGAATGAAGATTGACCACTTCATCAATTTGTGTAAAGAATGCTTTCCTCCATGGTGAATTAAAATAAGAAGTATATATGGAAGCTCCACCAGGATTCGCAGGAAACTTTAATGATAGGGAAGTTTGTCGACTCAAAAAATCTTTATATGGGCTAAAACAATCTCCACGGGCTTGGTTTGGGAAATTTATGTTATTTATGAAAAAATATGATTTCAAACAAAAAAACTCGGATCATACTCTCTTTCTAAAGAAAAAAGGAAATTTAATCACATGTTTAATCATTTATGTCAATGATATAATAATAACGGGAAATGATAAAGATGAAATTTCAAACTTAAAATTAAATCTATTTAAAGAATTTGAAATGAAAGATTTAGGCAAACTCAAATACTTCTTGGGGATTGAAGTCTTAAGGTCCCAACAGGGAATATTTATTTGTCAAAAGAAGTGTGTTCTTGATTTTTTTGCAGAGACATGTATGATTGATTTCAAACCGGATGATACTCCTATGATTCCAAATCAAAAGCTGTATATGAAAGATGAAGCTGATCTGGCTGATAAAGGGAAATATCAAAGGATGGTGGGAAAGCTCATGTACCTCGCCCATACTCGTCCAGATATAGCACATGCAGTAGAAGTTGTAAGTCAATTCATGCATCAACCACACGTTCACCATATGGAAGCTGTAATGAGAATCATGAGATACCTAAAGAAAACAACGAATCATGGAGTTGTTTTTAAAAGAAATGGACATCTAAAGACTCAGATATATACTGATACAAGTTAGGCGGGAGAAAAAGGAGATAGAAAATCTACATCCGGATTCTTCACACTCGTCGGGGGTAATCTAGTGGCATGGAGAAGTAAGAAACAAAAGGTTGTCTCACTTTCAAGTGCCGAGTCAGAATTTAGGGAGATAGCAAAAGGTGTAGTAGAAGTTCTATGGATCAAGAAGTTGCTGACAGAGATTGGTTTTCCACCTAAGGAAGCTATTCAAATCTTATGCGACAATGAAGCAGCTATCGCGATATCAAAAAATCCCGTTCGGCATGATCGTACTAAACATGTGGAAGTAGATCGACATTTTATTCGGGAAAAACTAGACAGTGAAATTATTTCACTCCCATCTATTAGATCTGAAGACCAACTTGCTGACATCCTTACCAAGTCAATCAACGGGAGATTATTCAATGAAGTCCTAGACAAGTTGAATATTGGAAACCCCACTATTCAACTTCAGAGGGAGTGTTAGAATAAAGCAAACCAGTCAACAATTACCTTTTGAGGTAAGTTGACTTTGGGATCAGAAGTAGTCAACTTCATCATCTCCCGTTTTAGAAGATCACATTTTGCTCAAGACCAAACAAGTAAAAGGCTAAAAAGCAGTATACTAGACAACAACTTTCCCTTATTTGTATTGGTGGTTCCAAAAGATAAATGGAGCCTAACCAAGAATAAGAAGAGTTGTTGTAGGATTTAGTGTATATAAAAACACTTATCAGATTGTAAGAAATCAATTCTATTGTATCAAACATTTAAATATTCAATACAAGATCAGTTTCTTAACTTTAAACAACTTGAAGGAAGAATCGATATAGAATTAGAGTTTGATGATGAAGTCATGATCTTTAGGATTGATCAATTCCTATAGTAATATCAATAATCCAATGGAGGAATTTTTCTCTTGTGTTGATGTTCTTAATATTGATAGAGAAAATACGTACTTGATATTATGCAGAGAAATAGACTACAACCCTTAATTATATATTGTTATGGAAGTTATTTCCATCAAATAAGTAATAACTGCCAAATTAGGTAAGGGTGTAAATTGTGACGCCCCATACAAAATCATTTTGTACGGATCATCAACAACAGGATCATTACAAGGTCAAACACTATTTGCTGTTTAAAAACCAGTTTTGCATTCATGAAAAGATAACTTCAATTGTTTTATAAAAGATAACGTGACACAAAGATCGTTACGAAGCCATTATTCAAAATAACATAAGTTGCGAATGCAAAATAAAAGTTTCATGATTGAGACATCTCTAAGTAATGCATCAGAAGTCTAACATAGCGAGTGTGTAACAACAAGTCTATAACACCAAGACAGCAAGTCTAACAGCGGAAGCAACAACGTCTAAGCACCTGAGAAATACATGCTTAAAAAGTAAACAAGAATATTGGTGAGCTATAGTTTGTTTGTAATCAGTAAAGTAATGTAGACCACGAGATTTCGTATTCAAACAATATGAAAAGTATATGCTTAACCGTGGGCACCCGGTAACTAACTTAACGTAATATTACCCCCTAAAAGTACATTTGGCGAGTGCGTCTGTTTACGAAGTATTAAACACCCGTTGAATGCTAGCGTGACTAGCCCGAGTGGGGATGTCAAACCCTATGTATCCATATCTAAGATTCGCGTCTACCGGTTCAAAAACCAATAGTTAAACGTTACCGTGCTAAGGGGAATCTTTGTGCCGTTATGTCACCCACACATATATAAAGTTTAAGTACTCGTGTCTAGCATGTAAAACATAAAAAGCGCATGTATTCTGAGTCCCAAAAATAGTTAAAGTAAAAAGGGAGCTATAACTCACAGTGAATAAGCAGTAAAAGTCGATATGAAAGGTATGAAAGTAGTAAGTCGGTCCGAAAAGTCGTCAACCTAAGTCAAAGGTCACTAAGTCAGTATATTATCCCCAAAAGTTTAAAAGTGAACAAATTAAGTCTTAAGTGTCATCATCATCATCATCATTTGTAAAAGATAAAGTAAGTTTTTAACAAGAATAGAGATCGAAACAAAAGGCTGACTTTGGACAGTTGCTACGACCTCTATACAAATCGAAAATACGCGTGGTTAGTGGCCAAGTCTCCGTATGTGAGTCCTCTAACCGGTTTCCAAATTTCAGATCCTAACTCAAAGTTGTTTAACCGTGGCGACAGTGCAAGCGCGAGTAGGTCAGAATTTTCAGCACGACGTTACAAAGGCGTAGTGATTTTCGGAAGGCTATAAATCCTAAACCGTATATCGGATTTAGGCGAGTCTTACACGAAAAGTCATCTACTCGAAACGAAATATCTAAAAATCAAATTTCCAGAAGTCCCTGGTGTCTTATCAGACCCCGAAAAACAGTAAACAAGTGCTCCGGTGGGTTTCTTGGTGCTTGATGCTCATCACGGTTCTCATCCTTGATGCGTGTAAGCTTCAAGTGTACAACTCTTTGATGTCTTAGAATCACTTTGACCAAGTTTCAACCATCAACACACATTATCAAGACTAAGTAAGAATACAACTCACTTAAGAGTCTTAGAAGGATGATGAGCCAATGTTACATCGTGTTCTTAGTCTTAACACAAACACAAATTCTATCTACAACAAAAGGTACAAACTTTCATTCAATCAAACAAGTAAGAACATAAATTTGATCAAATAAAGTAATAGAATCCTAAGCTAGAGAGCTTGGATCCTTTTAACAAAAGTTATGAGATTTCAAAGCTAGAAAGCTTGAATCTTTTATGTTCTTGAAGATCTTGAAAGCAAAATGCTAGATCTTCAAGTTTCATGAAGATCATAAACACAAGTTTTGATCTTTATAACAAAATAAAGAGATCATAAGCTAGAAAACTTAGATCCAACAAAAGTAATGAAGATTCAAAGCTAGAAAGCTTGAATCTTCCATGTTCTTGAAGGATTCAAAATCAAAGTTTGAATCTACAAGATATAACAAGATCAAAAAGCTAAAAAGCTTGATCCTTGAATAATGATGATGTCGTGATCTAGAGAAGAAGAAGAAGAAGAATAAAATTTAAAACTTACACTTTTTAGAGTGAGAAAGACTAGAGAGAAAATAAGAGAGTAAGTGTGTGTAAATTGTGAATGAGATCAAGTGTGAAATGGGTGAAAATGACTTGGTATTTATAGTGGTTATGGGTGGTGGTGGCCGTGAGCTTCGGGGAGACAAGGGGGATACCTTTTTGCTTTTTGGTTAGTGGTGGTCTAAAGTTGGTGCTTATTGTTAGGATCCCATGCAACATTCCTAGTAACGGTTAACAAAAATGCTAGTATGTTGGCTCTTATAAATGGGTTTTTGTCTTACATCTTAATGGGTCACTAGTCCATAAAAATTGGGCTAATTAAATGGTCCATTAGCTAGAGTAGGGTGGGCTAAAGTCCAACAAGGTAGAAAGTCCAACAAGACTAACTAGTGAGCATAAGTAAATTATTAAGCGTAATTAAGCATCCAATAACCCAAGTAATTGTTATTAGAAAATAACAATTAGTATTACGTAGTCATAATATTTTAATTATGACAAAAGTTAAACGTGTACCAAAGTACATAGCTCGTTCTAAACGTCAAATGACACTAGCGGTCATAAAAGCATTCGGGGATCAAGAATTAGCATGAATTAAGATCCCAGAATATAATATAGCTCAGTACGCACATATACGCAGTTTCGTGAAAGTAATAAGTACAGATACAAGTCGAAAAAGTCGGGTCGTTACATAAATTGTCATTAAGGCAAAGTTAAGGGGGAATAAAGTGACAAATGGTGAAGGCCATCTTAATACGGGTAAATCTAACAGGGTGATCGTGTGTTGTTTTTCGTTGTATACTTGTTGTGCAGCTTTTCGGCCTCTCTTGCTCGTGTTTGTGAATGGAAAAGCGCTTCTAGCATCTCAGCCTTGCTCACTTCCTGCAAGTTTTCAGCCTCATCCGATGTAGAGTTGTTGTGTATGAAATCGTAAATTTTGTTTGATCAAAGTTTGTTTAATAATATGACGTAATTTTAAAATATATATGAGATATGAGATATGAGATATTCTCTCATCAGAATTAGATAATCAGTTATAATAAAACAGGCTATACCGTATTACAATCAATATTAGATAATCAGCTGCAACAAAATGAGCTATATCAAAGTTGAATATGTTTATGCTTTTTGAAGTTGCACAGTAATTATTAGATAATATAATTTTTGTTGGTGTGACAATTATTTTTAATTATAAGATAACGAGTTAAAGAATTGAGGACATTGTTGTATAAAAAGAGAGGTGACATATTTTTAATTAGGCGATATTTTTTACCCATTCACTACGCATGTCTATTGCAGATGGTATTGATTATCCAGATCTGATTAGTTGATAACTTAATAAGGTTATAATAAGCATATAATCAACAAAATGATTTCTTTATTCAAACACTATAAACTGATTTATACGAGTTCAAGTCGTAATGGTATGATAAACAGTTCTAAAAAGCAAATCCAAACCGCCTCGGTAACTGATTATCTGAATGATAAAAAAACAGATGACCAAAAGAATGATCTGAAAAACATTAATTACGGCTTCAAGAAATAATCAAAGAATCGGTCCAAAACAAAAATCAAAATATTAGCTTAACGAGTTGGCAGATTTTGGCGTGGACTCGGTGAAGTTGGTAGCCCGATCTAAGGAAGCCAGACCTAAATCAGAGTCAATCCGTTGACCTGCACTTCTTTTTAGAGTTTGTGGAGGGTCAAAATGTTGAACCGTTCGTTCAGAATCAAAGGAAGCCAAATCATTAAAGTCGGTAGTGCGCCACCATGGTCCCGTTCTGTTGCGTTTCAGAATAAAGCTTCTCGGGATTTTCAGATGTATACATATGTTCATCTTCGGACCATGCCTTTTGTAGCTTTAAATTCGCTAGTATTCGCATATTCTTCTATTTTTATGGTTTCCCATGATGATTCCCATATAGATATAGCGGTATATATTTAGGTTGTGGGTGTAACTACCATCTCGTATCGGCCATTAGCGGCCTTGACCATCCATGACAAATGCACAAAAAAAGTCAAAATAATGTTAGAAAATTGCTAAAAACAGAATGAAAGCATTTGAGTATTTAACAATCAAGATAAACTCACAATTATCTTTTGGGTGTCCTTAAACAAAATACGCATCGATTTATATTAATTACCTAAAATTTGTTCCACTGAACAAGAATTAAAAAATATGTTTGATACCTAAAGATTATGATTATGATAATGACCAAATAGAGAATTTAACATGAACTCTTTCTAGAAAAAGAAATGCAACAATTTTTTAGGTTATCCAAGACGGAAATTAATTGAATTAACCATGTACCTTATGAGCAGAATACATATACAGTATCATCTACATCAGCCCACTAATTAAAAATACTTTTTGTTAACATCTTATTGACGGCTCTAGTTGTTGAGTCGACAGCAAACATCGATATATTGACGACTTGACTGACTCTTAAAGCCTAAATTAAATTCCAGGTAGGATTTAAAAACCCACGGAAATTTGATTTTACCATTTTCATGGCGTCTCAATATGGAAGAGTACTGGGGTCATGTAGTATATGGAAGAGTATATGGGGTCATGTAGTAAAATTAGTGGTGTCCTGTAAAATTTGAAGAGTACTTCGTTCAAAAAATTTTAGACTAGTGGGGTCACGGGACCCTATTGGTTACAATGTAAAGTCGCCACTGGGTATAAAGTCAATATGGAATGAATTATCAAGAACAACTAAAGCTACAACCTTTATTAAACTTGCGGGCATAGCCCAATGGTTCTCCTCATGTACTTTATGTCATGGGATAGGGAGAGGTCATGAGTTCGATCCTTAGGGATGACATGATTTTCTTTAAACCAATATACCACCAATAATGGTGGTATATATTGACCCTATAGGGAGGTTTTACCGGATTCGTTCACGGACCCCTACCCGGAACCACTGCCCTAATGGATGTGTTCCCGGGTACCGTCGATCGGGTTCGGATTTCCGCCCGAACGTGTGTGTTACGTGCAAATGATGAGGGACGTTGAAAGAAATGATCTACTGATGCCAAAAAAATCGCGGTTCAAAAAAAAAAAGCTACAAACTTTATTAGGGTTGAGTATGAAATAAACGATAAACCCTGTTAGACATATACATACACATACGCACATAGTAAAACAGTTACAAGAATTCATCTGAATGAAATACTTGATTATAAACAATAAGTAAAACGTGATGTTTAATCAATTCAACATGAACAGGTTCGTGTGTTGATTCAAGAGATAGTGATATTTAAGTTATCTGGTTTTTCCAACAGTAACTCTCATTTACAATACTCATCCTTAATTCTTTCAAGATTAACTATATAACTACTCTGTTATTTCGTTTAACACCAATGGTCCCTTAAACGATAGCAACTTATTTTCTTGGGGCAAATACCTTAATATAACCACCAAATACTAACTAAATTATTAAATCATAAATACTTGAACCAAACTTCTAACCAAGCTGATAACTTGAGATAATCAATTAGTCCTAACAGTTATACTACCCTTGAGTAATGTGTTATGTGATTATGTATTATAGGTAGGTGTGGGTGATATTGCTCGATTTACACATGTTTTACCTCGCAACATCTCCTTCGTTTCACTCGTTTTTGAGGATTATTGAGTTCAAAAGATGGATATTTGTGCAATTGTGTTGGTTCAAGGCTAAAAACTCATCTTGGTGCAAAATTGACCAAAATATAGCCAAATTAGTGAACCAAAGTGCAAGGCATGATTGAAAGTGCAAGGCAATTGCAAATGTGCAATTTCAAGTGAGAAAATTAAGATTTCAAAAGTTCAGTGTAATGGTGCGACGCTCCAAGCCCCGGGTGCGGCGCACCACATCAAAGGAAATCAAGAAAATCAGATCAGAAATTGAGGTTGGAAGTGCACGTTATAAGGTGTTGTGCACCATCATCTAGGTGCGGCGCACCTGACCCCAGTACAATGGTAAGGTGCACCAGTTAGTAGGTGCGGCGCACCTACGCTGTTTTGGTGATGAAAATTACAACTATAAAAAGAAAAATATAAGGTTTCAATAGGAGAGCTGCAGTTTTTACTCCGAAATTTACCGTAAAAACCCTAATTTCATCATCTAGTAGGAGATTAAGGCTAATTTGGAGGATCAAGCTCAAGCAATTTTAGTATTAGATCTATATCATAGTTTCAATTAGGTTGTAATCTCCACCTTTATCTTCATTGTTTTCACTTGAATACTCGTAAATTGTTGAACATGAAGCTTATTTGTGATATTTTGTCTTTGATTAGTGTAATCTTAGACATGCTTGGCTAATTTGATTGTGTTTGCTTATCTATGAAACTCTAATGTAAGGAATTGCCACAAATCAGATGAATAATTGTTGTTTAAATAAAATACTTGAGTAATTGTTGTTGAGTTAGCTATAGATCCATTGCTAGTTATTGTTTTGAACCTAACTTTGATTATATGAGTTGTTGATCATTCTAAGTGATTTATAATGAGATTAAATTTGTATTTCAACATTTTGCATGATCTAGACAATGAAGGAAAGGATTACAAGTGATTGTGATTGTGTCCTCTAATTGTATTGGTTTTCAAAGTATTCATAGTCAAAACTAATGGTGCTTAGTTTTCTTAAGTGATTTTGATTACTAAGGAATTTTAAGTGATTTTAATTCAAGCATAATCTCAATGATTACACATGGCTTAACTTGATCTTGTAATTCAATGCTTATGTGAGTTTGCAAAGTGTAATTTGATTAAGATTTAGTAGTGATACTAAACATCTAATAGTTCAACAACGAATGTGATAACAATTGGGATAAAACGGGGCAATCCAAGCATAAGAGTGGATTAGAAAAGTGGACACTACTTATTACTTGATTTATATTTCGATATTTAGTTATTTGCTTGTTATTGAAAGTTTTGGTTGATAGTAAAAATCAATCAAAACCCCCCAATCAAACTAGGACGATTATTAGTATCAATATTCGATTGACCTAGTCTCATGGGATGAACTTGAATTGAATGCTTGCATGAAAAGTGCTATAATGACCGGCACCTAGTTACTCGTTAGTTGTGTGTGCTTGTTTGTAGTGTTTGAATCTTGTTATAAATTTAAGAGTATTTGTGACGACCCGGAAATTTCTGACCAAATTTAAACTTAATCTTAATATGAATTCGACATGATAAGCAAAGTCTGTAATGTTGAGTCTTAAAATTTTTGAACTGTTTCATGAAATCAATTGACCTTCGACTGTTCCCGATGACTCACGATACGATTACTTAAATATATATATATATATATATATATATATATATATATATATATATATATATATATATATATATATATATATATATATATATATAATGATATGAAATATTGTATATGGTAATTGTTGGAATTATTTATGTAAAATAATAATAACATAAAATAATTATTATCTATATATATATAAATAAAATATATAGAATATATAGATAGGGTTTCGAAGCTATTTAGTAAACGAAAGTAACACTCAATTATCATTTTATTGACAGTAAACGAGTTAAAAAGAAACTTATGTGATTTTAAAATAAACGGTTAGCCGAAAATGAGTTTTACAAACTACAGGCTTATTAAAAATGTATTTAGAAACTATTGGTTGAATTTTAAAACTTTTCATATTTTACTTGGGGTTGAGAGTGAATAATTAATGTAATTTTTATTTAATAATTAATGCTCGAATTTTATATCATAATGACCAAAATAAATAAATATAGTTAATTTAAAATTTTGAGAATTTTCTGAGTACTTTTATCCGCTACTGAATAACAACGGACTACGAAATATACCTAATGAAAGTGTCGGCAGTCTGATGTCTGCATCTCTTAGCTGTAACCACGTTTTTTTTAATTCTAGTGATTCATAAGATGTACATATTTAATGTTATATATTACATGTGCAAGAACATATTCACACACACATTTAACAAACTAAATTTCACTAAACATCACCAACCATGGGTGTTCCTACGGCAACCATCATCGTGACCGTCAAGCAACCACCATCGTCGCCCATCTCAACCATCAAACCACCGTTCACCACCATGATCACCCTACACCCACCATCGAATCACACAACCACCTTGAGAAACCACAAGACCCACCACTATCGCCAAATAATCATCATGTGACGATCGCTCCAAATCCATATGGACGAATACGTCATTCATCGATTTCATTGCGAGGTATTTGACCTCTATATGATACATTTTATAAACATTGCATTCTTTGGAAAAGGTATACCATAATGAATATTTAAATCCAAGGTTTTCGACATCTGATGATTTCTACATATAGACAATCACCGTAAATAATAGTTTACAATAATACTTCCGTTGACAATGCAGTCAAAAATAGATACATGATGATGGTTTTGTGAATGCAGCGTTTTCTTGAATAAAGCATGTATGACTCCATGCACAAAGCTTGTCTAACATATAAGCAAACAGCGGAAGACTTCTAGGGAACCTGAGAATAAACATGCTAACAAGTGTCAACACAAAGGTTGGTGAGTTCATAGTTTTAATGTTTCGCATAATCTGTGTATAAAGGTGGATCACAAGATTTCAGTTGTTTCATCCAGAAACATTTATCAAAATATTCTACAAGATTGAGCACCCTGGTAACTATACTTAACGTATTTATAATTTGTACCCTTTGTATAATCATCTTAATAGTACACGCAAACCAACGTATACGCTTCTCAAATAGCATACGTTCGTTAAAAGGCTAGCGCTCTAGCTCGGACGGGGATATCAAGCCCTATGGATCCATATACTACTACTCGCGCCCACCAGTTCTTATAACCGGCAGCTACTAGTTACCAAAGCTAAGAGATTTTTGGTTCAAACTCAGTATAGAATTTAGTATGTACTTGTGTCCATTGTTTTTAAAATAAAGTGCATGTATTCTCAGCCCAAAAATATAGATTGCAAAAGCAATTAAAAAGGGAGCAAATGAAACTCACTTTAGCAGCATATAAAGTCGTTCACCAAAATGTGACCGAAACTCGGATTACCAAATAACCGTAGATCTCAACCTAGTGAACATATGTTGGTCAATAAATGTTTATCAAGCTAGGTCAGGTCATAGTGTATCACAATCCTAATGCTCGAGATCGACATACAAAAGTTATCCAAAGTTGTTTCAAAAAGTCAATTTTGACAATAGTTCAACAAAACGAGACGTACCTTATATAAGGATTCATTTACTCGGTTGGTAATATTCAAAAATCCAATTTATCAATCTTACAAACAAGTTGTTTAAATATTAATTGCAGATTCAAAAGCAATTTCAATTAACATCAATTATAATTCAGTTGATCATATCTTTTAATCCGTTCATCGAAACTATTCGATATCTAAATGAAAAGTTATTGATTTTTCGCCAGCTTTCCAAAAACATTTTATATCATATATCTTTTACCAGTAATATATGTACTTAATTTGTGATCTATTATAAACTGTTTAACGACGAAATTTAGCATACACGTATGTATAAATATATATACTCGAGCACTAGACATGGATACACAATTAATATATAAAAGATAAAATATGAGTGCTTACGTATCAATATTGAGATTCAATATTGTAGGAAAGTACGTAGACGTAACGGAGATGATAAACACCAGGTTTGATTCATAAATATACCCCCGAACATTACCCATAATTTCCTTAGCTCTATCCCGCTTGAAAACCCATTTTGAAAGTGACACGCTCAAGACCTCGTCGTAGTATTTTATGTATAATATTAATACTACTAATAATAATAAGATTAATAATAATATTAATCTTAATAATAATAATAATAATAATAATAATAATAATAATAATAATAATAATAATAAATAAAATAAATAAATACGGAGTAAAAATGAACATATATGTGTGTGATTAAGCCTGAACTCGCTCGAATTTATAGATGTTTTCTGATCTCTGTGGTCATGCGATCGCATGACTCTGGAGTGCAATACTCATGCAATCACATGAGATCAATTGCCAGCTCAAATTGTTTTTTTACTGTAGCAAATAGTGATTTTCGAAAACACTGTAGCTTTTCGGGTACTGTAGCAATTCGAAAATACTGTAGTAAATTAATATTTTACTGGTTCATCTTAAACGTTTTAGTTAACTTATCTAAATATTAATCGAATCAATAATCGAATGTTAATATTGTTTACTAAATAACTTGAAATCATATATATATATATATATATATATATATATATATATATATATATATATATATATATATATATATATATATATATATATATATATATATATATATATATATATATATATATATATATATTGTTTGTGAATCGTCGAGAACAGTCAAAGAATAATTGATTATATGAATATAGTTCCAAAACTTTCGTGACTCAACATTACAGACTTTGCTTATCGTGTCGAACACATTAAATCATTTAAAGATAAAGTTTAAATTTGTTCAGAAATTTCTGGGTCGTCACACATCACCTTCTACCACCATGTTCATCAACGGCCACCACTAAACTAGCCACACCACCGTGACTCCACCACTAGTTAATATACCTGTACACCACCTTGCCCGATCAAATACAACCACCTTCGGTTCCTACTTCTTTTTCTATTTCATTATGGTGAACACCACCACAACCATCGCCCAACACCGCCACTGCAGCCCCATTTTTGCTGCTGCTGTTCACCGGAGTATTATCACCTTCACCTTCCACCGATTACCACTCAACCAACAGCCACCTCGCAACCAACAAACAACCATCACAACTATCTGTTTAGTTTTAATTTTTATTATTAATTTTTTTTTCCTTTCCTTGACGTGAACACAAGCAGACACCATCACCTTTGTTTTGCTACCATTATTGCAACCAAAAGCCACCCTTGCTACAACCCTACAGTCACCATATCAACACCACTAAACCAATAAAATACCATCTCGAACTGTTTACGTTCTAGTTATGGTTCAGTCCATTCAACACGAGCATCACAAAACCACCACAAGACAACCCTAAACCATCGAGACCAAATTTTTTGTTACTGTACGATTCTAGTTCGGTGAAATAATGAAGATGAACCTAAAACCCATCTGTTGTTTTCCTGTTCACAGTTACTAACTTAATTCACGAACCAAGTATTGGAAATTAAATCAATCTAATTGGGCTTCTGACTTGTTCATGGGTCTCGTTTGTTAATGGGCTACATATACTTGGGCTTAAGAACGTGATCTATTTGTTTTTAGAATAGGGATTAAATGATGATGATACAGTAGTATTGTTAATAATGATGATGGTTATGATGTTAATGATAATGATCATAAGATGATGATGATTACGGATGACCTTATGATGGTTGTTAAGAAGAAAATGAAAACAAAATTAATACGGGTTAAATATAATTGTAATACGAATAATATTAGAAAAATAAAACAGACTAAATGGTGTAGGGAGTGTTCGGGTTACCAGGAGGTCGCGGGTTCGAGCCTTGTCTAAGGCATTTGTTTTTAGGAAAAGCTTTTAAGGTAGTATTATAATTATTTTTATTATTAGTATTATCATTATTAATAAAGTTATTATTATTATTATTATTAGTAAATCTTTATTTTCAAAACTATCATTTTAACAAATAAATATTTTGTATATAAAAATATACTTATAACTATATTAATATTACATATATTAAACCTAATAACATTATTTACATAAATATTTATATATAACAAAATTTTGATTTAACAATAAAATAGTAATTATATAGATACATATGTATTAGTATAACTATATGTATAAGTATATATATAACCTTTGAAATAACAAATATATTACTAAATTAAATAAGTAATATATATAAACTAGTTTGAATATTATTACATATTAATTATATGTGTTAATATATATATAAATGATATAGGTTCGTAAATTCGAGGCCAACCCTGCATTGTTCAGTTTCGTCGTATGAATATTTTTACTACAAAATATTGGATAGTGAGTTTCATTTGCTCTCTTTTTAATTGCTTTTGTAATATATATTTTTGGACTGAGAATACATGCGCTGCTTTTATGTTTGACGAAATAGACATAAGTACTTCAAATATATTCTACGTTGAGTTGTACCACCTTGCATATCTTCCCTAATAGCTTGGTAACTAATATTTACATGTTGAAAGAACATGTAAGCGCGAATCCTATTGATAGATCTATCGGGTTTGACCACCCCAACCGGGCTAGTCACTCTAGTATTGTAAACGGTTGCATAGTACTTCGTTTTTACTACACTTGGTACAGTGTAGGGAGATTTCATAATAAAGGGAATATGCCACATTAATTGTTAAGTATGGTTACCAAAGCGCTCAACAACTTATAGAATACTCTTATACACTTGCGAATGTACATATATTTATAAACTGAAATCTTGTGGTCTATTAAAATATTGAAATGATTATTATGATAAACCTATGAACTCACCAACCTTTTGGTTGACACTTTTAAGCATGTTTATTCTCAGGTATGAAAGAAATCTTCCTCTGTGCATTTGCTCATTTTAAAGAAATTACTTGGAGTCATTCATGGCATATTTAGGTCAGTACCTCGCAATGGGACCAGATGTTGATGACTTCGTCCAGGTGGATTAGGATGAGTCGTTTCAGATGCTATCAAAGCGTTGGTCCTAGAGATCCAGGTCTTGCATTAGTGTGTCTAACTGATAGTTGTTAGGATGCACTAGTGAGTCTGGACTTCGACCTAGTAGTTGTTAGAATACAGTAATAAGTCTATAGTTGAACCTGGTCTGCATGTCAAGAATTTTGCTTACCATTCGTTGTCGAAAAATATCTATCTATCATTTTCAGTCTCGACACGTCTTATTGCAATTATTGCATAGATGGTGTACAGACAAATTTATATCCCATCACATTAAACCTTGTCTGAAACGTCTTCTTAATTCCCTCCATAATCTACGGGATCTTCTGTACTATTGTAACGACCCGCCAAAATCGCTATTAACGCAGTACGTTATTCACCGGTTTCATTGCGAGGTATTGACCTCTATATGATACGTTTTGTAAACATTGCATTCTTTTGAAAAGGCACACCATAAATGAATATCTAAATCCAAGGTTTTCGACATCTGATGATTTCTACATATAGACAATCACCGTAAATAATAGTTTACAATAATACATCCATTGACAATGCCGTCAAAATAAGATACATGATGATGATTTTGTGAATGCAAAGTTTTCTCGAATAAAGCATGTATGACTCCATGCAAATAGCTTGTATAACGTATAAGCAAATAGCAGAAGACTTCTAGGGACCTGAGAATAAACATGCTAAAAGTGTCAACATAAAGGTTGGTGAGTTCATAGTTTTAATATTGCGCATAATCTGTATATAAAGGTGGATCACAAAATTTCAGTTGTTTCATCCAGAAACATTTATCAAATTATTCTACAAGATTGAGCACCCTGGTAACTAAGCTTTAACGTTATAATAAGTACCCCTGTTTTAACATACATGCAACCAACATGTACAATACACGCAATCCAACGTGTACTAAACTCAAATAGTATACGTCTGTTTTATAGTTCAGGCTAGGGTTTCTATACCTGGAACAGACGGGGATGTCAAGCCATATGGATCCATATACAACTACTCGCTCCCACTAGTTCTTGTAACTGGCAGTTACTAGTTACCAAAGCTAAGGAATTTTAGGTTCAAACTCGGTGTAGAATTTAGTATGTACTTGTGTCCATTGCGTTTAAAATAAATTGCATGTATTCTCAGCCCAAAAATATAGATTGCAAAAGCAATTAAAAAGGGATCTATAAACTCACCTGACAACTTCAGAAATAAATCACAGAGATGTGACCGAATATCAGAATGCAAGTAACCGTAGACCTCAACCTAGAGAACATATGTTGGTCAATAAGTGTCTAATAAGCTAGGTCGGTCCATAGGGTAAGTATAGTTCTATTGCTCAAGTCCGACTCATAAATTTAGCAAAATTTAGCAAAAGTCAACGCAAGTCAAAGTAAGTCAAACGTAGGTCAAACAAAAGTCAAACACAAGTCAACAATCTCATAATATTACCCAAGTTGGTCAAATAGTCAAACATAAGTCAAACTTAAGTTATATATTTTTACTTAGAAAAATATTATTTACATATATGTATTTTTAGGTATTTTGCAGCTGATTCCGGGTCCCACCAATTTCGATATAATACCTTAGGTCGTGACCATTGAAAAGTATGTCATCCCAAATTTCTATAGACAGTTTATTTGACAAAAACGGAGTTACGGTTTTAAAGTTATGACCTCGCGAAAACAGTCTCTCGAAACATAAAATGCTGATAAAAATGTTGTGTTCAAAATCAGCAACGATTATCCATTTTCTCGCTTCTTTTAAACCCATTTAGACTTAACAAAATCATACATATAATATATCGTTTTAAAGCATGTCGTAAATAATTTCAATACCAATTAATAGTTTTTATCCAAACTTAACTGATTTCAACTTACGAGTCCACAAAGTAGACCCAAGAGTCACTTTTGACACTTTACCAAAACTAAAAGTCAGCCCCAACATCCTGTTTTCATGCTCGTTTTAAACTAGTTTTGACTCGATAAAATCATACATATCTTACATCATTCTGAAGCATCTCATATATAATTTCTGAACCAATTAATAGTTTTCACCATAACTTAATCATTTATAATTTACGAGCCTACAAAGTGAGCCCGAGAGTCATTTTGACACTTTCACTAAAATAATAAAAATTTTCCATTGACAACTCAAATTCCAAACCATAATACTTGAGCATGTAAAAATCATGTCATAAGTTTAAAAATGTTATTTTAGACGTGTTACATACCTTTGATCCTCAAAACTCCGCATACGGGTCAAAGTAGGAGCGTATGACCCAAATGGGTCATAAATACTCATTTTGACCAAAACATGCCAAGACTCATTTTTAACACATTAAAATCTTCAAACTTACTTAAGTTGATATATCGGACGTGTCCAAGTTGCCCGTTATTCATTTTGACATTTTTAGGCTCAAATGGGTCAAGTGTCTAAACGGGCGGTTTAAATTACATGGTTTATACTTATACAAATTTACCACTTTAGAACACACCACAATATATGAAATAGTTAATATAAGTGTATTAAGTTCATACAAAAAGTCTCAAGTCTCAAGTATTGGTCATTATTTTTATAATACAAAATATTTGCAAAAACACGAGTTTAAAACACGGTTTACAGCAGTAACTTCTGTGATTTTTAGAAACATCATCGCAACTCCAAATCAGTCACCGCCAATTGGTGATGCGGAGTTTTTAAGTGAAGAACCTGCACAATTTTTCCCATGACCTGTTCTGTCCTGAAACAGCCCCAGTAACCGCAAACGCACACGTTGGTCAAATCAGTTTTTAACAGCACTAAAATAAAAATGTACAAACTTTGAACGAGTGTATAGAGTTCAAGAAAAATCGAAATGACCCGATTATTGAGTCTAAATTCAATAGCTTTTCGACGTCTACAATCCTATCAACCCAAGTTTTTAATTATACCTCGTTAACCGTGTCAAAAACGTACTTTTTTAGCCTATCCCGAAAGGTACCTTATTTTAATCCTAACTTTTGACTCACAAATCTAATCCGCGCGATATCTAAATGAAAACTTAATAATTTTTCAAGCTCTTTTCAAATATCAACATGTCAAAAATGGATTGTAAACTATATATGAATTATTGAATTACTAACTGTGGACTACCAACATTGGACAATTAAAATGAATTAAAATATTGATTATAATATATGGAACTAAACATTTCTTCAAGTTTGCCACTTGATTTTATCTTAAACATCCTTTGTATCTTGACAATCATAATCAGCGTTTAATCATCTAAAAATCTTCAATATTCTTGAAAACCCTCAGTTTGATAAACGATGATCCAGATCCGTTAACTTTGAAAATGCTGATGAAGCAGCATGTTGTAGATGGCCTTAATGGCCAAAAGTTGATGATAAAGAATGGAATGTTCGATAGAAAAATTGGTACTGAAAAACGGATTGAGAAAACCATTAACGATATCAAGGACAAATACAAGGATCAAACTCTGTATTCAAAGAACCCATGTAATTCTGAATCCAATGAAATCTTTAAAGAATCTCTTGCTTCGAACTCATGTTAAAATCTTGCGAAAAATTTTTCTTCATCAACTTTCGAACTTAGAAATTCCAAAATATCATCATAAATATCCTCGATATTTCTGAGGATATTTTCATAAGTATTCTTGTCCGAAATTATATACATCTTCGTGCTTTCTGTATTTCATTGGAAACTTCAGTAAAATCTAAGTATAATTATGAATGAATTCTAGATAAGTGTTAAGAATTTGAGCATGAGTTAGTATAATATAATGACACTTGGCCAACGTGATTATATTACAGTAATTCATGCGGGAAGTTCTAATGAAACATGACGATTCACAGATCATAACGTCATCATGTGCCATGTTACACGACTCGTTCAATCTGTTCAATCTCCGAACATATCAAGAAAATATATTCTTGATAGTTCTATCCTCAGTATTCTGGTATTTTGACAAATCAAATCGTGTTATTACGTTCTTTCTTGTTTAGAACATTAAGTTCATTCGAAACTCCATACTTACAAATTCAGGATCATTACTCGCTTTACTAGAGGTCGAGAAGAGAATAAAAAGGCAAAGAGCTCTAAAATATAAGAGAAAATATAAAGCCCAATAACAACACAGAGGTTACAAACTGTGGATATTAATACGAATAGCAATATAAAGACACGGTAGAATTAAGAATAGAATCACCCCAAGGTAATAGTAAAAGTAAATAGATTTTTTTGGTGGAAGATTGAAAAGAAGGATGACAGAAATGATAATTAGTAAAATATCAAGGATTAGAACGGGATTAAGCATTTTCATAATCTTTTGGATGTATGAACTAAGAAAGAAAGTATAGGAATGGTGAGAATAATGGAACAGAAGAGTTTAATTTATAAACGAAAAATCAGACGTAACAATCGAGACAGATGACCGCATTTAATTAAAGAGATCCTTCCTGTATTATCGAAGAATCAAATCTTATTACGAAGATTTCCTCTAAATCCCTTGAACTTCGGAAATCAACCCTATCTACGTCAAAAGATTTGACGAAACTTTATGTCCTCGTTTCACTCTTTTGTGATAGCTTCACTTGTACTCTTCGAATGATCGGATTATTTTATACTTATTACCCAATGGTGAGGAAGCTCTGATTCCCAACTCATATGAGTCATGAAAACATACTTGTTGTCAGTCATGACGATCCCAATCAAATTTCGGGACGAAATTTCTTTAACGGGTAGGTACTGTGACGACTCGGAAATTTACGACCAAATTTAAACTTAATCTTAATATGAATTCGACTTGATAAGCAAAGTCTGTAATGTTGAGTCTTAAAATTTTTGAACTGTTTCATGAAATCAATTGACCTTCGACTGTTCTCGACGACTCACGATACGATTACTTAAATAGATATGCATCTATTAAAATATATATATATATATATATATATATATATATATATATATATATATATATATATATATATATATATATATATAATGATATGAAATATTGTATATGGTAATTGTTGGAATTATTTATGTAAAATAATAACATAAAATAATTATTATCTATATATATATATAAATAAAATATATAGAATATATAAATAGGGTTTCGAAGCTATTTAGTAAACAAAAGTAACGCTCAATTATCATTTGATTGACAGTAAACGAGTTAAAAAGAAACTTATGTGATTTTAAAATAAACGGTTAGCCGCAAATGAGTTTTACAAACTATAGGCTTATTAAAAATGTATTTCGAAACTATTGGTTGAATTTTAAAACTTTTTATATTTTACTTGGGGTTGGGAGTAAATAATTAATGTAATTTTTATTTAATAGTTAATGCTCGAATTTTATATCATAATGACCAAAATAAATAAATATAGTTAATTTAAAATTTTGGGAATTTTCTGAGTACTTTTATCCGCTACTGAATAACAACGGACTACGAAATATACCTAATGAAAGTGTCGGCAGTCTGATGTCTGCATCTCTTAGCTATAACCACGTTTTTTTTAATTCTAGTGATTCATAAGATGTACATATTTAATGTTATATATTACATGTGCAAGAACATATTCACACACACATTTAACAAACTAAATTTCACTAAACATCACCAACCATGGGTGTTCCTACGACAACCATCATCATGACCGTCAAGCAACCACCATTGTCACCCATCTCAACCATCAAACCACCGTCCACCACCATGATCACCCTACACCCACCATCGAATCACACAACCACCTTGAGAAACCACAAGACCCACCACCATCGCCAAATAATCATCACCTTCTACCACCATCTTTATCAACGGCCACCACCAAACTAGCCACACCACCGTGACTCCGCAACTAGTTAATATCCCTGAACACCACCTTGCCCGATCAAATACAACCACCTTCGGTTCCTACTTCGCTTCCTATTTCATTATGGTGAACACCACCACAACCATAGCCCAACACCGCCACTGGTGCCCCATTTTTGCTGCTGCTGTTTTAGAGACCCATCCTAATCCATCTGGATGAATACATTACATTTGGTTACATCGCGAGGTACTTGACCTCTATATGATACATTTTACAAACATTACATTCGTTTTTAAAAGACATACTTTCATTACATCAAAAGTTGACGGCATGCATACCATTTCATAATATATCCAGCTATAATTGACTTAATAATAATCTTGATGAACTCAACGACTCGAATGCAACATATTTTGAAATATGCCATTAATGACTCCAAGTAATATCTCTAAAATGAGCAAATGCACAGCGGAAGATTTCTTTCATACCTGAGAATAAACATGCTTTAAAGTGTCAACCAAAAGGTTGGTGAGTTCATTAGTTTAACATAAATAATCATTTCCATCATTTTAATAGACCACAAGATTTTCATTTTCATTTCTCATAAATATACGTCACATGCATAGAGACAAAATTCATTCATATGGATTGAACACCTGGTAACCGACATTAACAAGATGCATATAAGAATATCCCCTATATTCCGGGACATCCATCGGACATGATAAAATAAAATCGAAGTACTAAAGCATCCGGTACTTTGGATGGGGTTTGTTAGGCCCAATAGATTTATCTTTAGGATTCGCGTCAATTAGTAGATCAGTTTACTAATTCTTAGGCTACCAAGCAAAAGGGGCATATTCGGCTTCGATCATTCAACTATAAAATGTAGTTTCGATTACTTGTGTCTATTTCGTAAAACATTTATAAAAGCGCATGTATTCTCAGTCCCAAAAATATATATTGCAAAAGCATTTAAAAAGGGAGAAATGAAACTCACTCTACAATATTTTGTAGTAAAAATATTCATACGACGATACTGAACAATGCAGGGTTGGCCTCAGATTCACAAACCTATATCATTTGTTTATATATTAATACACATAATCGTAAACAAATAAGTTTATATATGTATATTGTTAATATGCTTATTATATTAATAATTTATTAACTATATTCATTTGTATATTTTTAATACTTAAAACTTATATATATATATATATATATATATATATATATATATATATATATATATATATATATATATATATATATATATATATATATATATCAGATTTAAAGTATATGTTAAGTCATCTATTATAAATACTATATTTTTGATATTTAGAAGTATCATCTCATGTATTAAAATTTAATATATTTATTTTCAGTATTTGAAATAAGTAGTTAATATTTATTTAAAAAGGTAGATTATCAGTGTTAATATATTAAGTTAAAAATATTTTTGTGTTAGTAATAATAATCATAAAATAATGATATTAGTATTAATATTAATAGTTGTGATAATAATTGTAGTCATAATATAAAAATTCTAATAATAATATGGTTAGTTTTTAATGATAACAAAATAATAATTTTTTTAATAAGAATGATAATAATACTAATCATATTTATGATAATAATGATAATATTAGTAATAATACTTATGTTAATAATGATAGTAACAATAATAATAATACTAATACTTATACAATGATAATAATACTAATAATAGTAATCATAATCATAATAATAATAATACTAATAATAGTAATCATAATCATAATAATAATAATACTTGTATCAATATTAATAATAATAATACTAATACTATTTAATGATATTATTTAGTAATAACAAAAATGATAATAACATTAATCCTATTATTTATTAGCATAATAACAACAATTATTAGCAATAATAACAATAACAATAACAATAATAATATTAATAATAATAATAATAATAATAATAAAAGAAAGGAGACTACCTTCAAGGAATCAGGTTTCTCTTAAAAAAAAATGCCCCAAGTCGGGCTCGAACCCGTGACCTCCCGCTCAAACACAAACACGCCAAACCATTCCTCTAAGTCCGTTTTTTTGTAATCATGCACACTTTAAAATTTATAACCTGTTTTTACTTTTATGTTTCAACTTCATCTCTTTCAGTGATATCAGAAGCATCTCACAGTAAGTTTTATAATCAAAATAACTAATTTAGTTTTATTTAAGACATATTAACATCCATTAATATATATATATATATATATATATATATATATATATATATATATATATATATATATATATATATATATATATATATATATATATATATATATATATATAGTTGTGTTTGTAATTAAACAAGAAAAACGAAAAAAAAGAAAAAAAAAAATAAAAAGATTACTGCTGTTCGACGCAGATAAAAAAAATTGATTGATCTATGGGAACGTTTTTAGATAAAACTTTCAACACAAAATGTGTTTTAAATCATCTTTAAAAACTTTCTAAATTATCAATTTAACTGGATTCATCACATATAACACGGATTTGATCAAGAACGGTCGTTTGACTTTTTACTTTATAAACTTTGACTCGTAAAATTTGAACTCAATAGATGAAATTGATACCTGAGCTTTCTAGAAAAATTAAATGAAAGATTTCTAACAAAACCTCGTTTATAGATTTTGAATTGGAACTCGAAATCGATTTATGGCAAAAATTGTTGAAAACGGAGAAGAACGACCTGTTCTTAAATTCTTTTGTTTTAATTTTATACGTAGCTATTCTGTAAATTTGTAAATGATATTGAAAATAAATATTTGAGTGCTGGTGAGAGTATCAATCGAAACTCAATTACTTTATAAACAATTCAGGTTTTCTGTTTTAATTCGATTAAGAGCAGCTACATAAATAAAAAAATAATAACGATGACACAGATTGCTAACAGAATTTGGATGGTATTGAGTTTAAATTTCAACAATTAGATACAGTGATTGCCAATAAATTACAGTTTAAAAGGGATTTAAAAGTGATTTGGTTTCTGTAACCATGATGCGTATATGTATATATCAGTTTAAGTATATATTGTATTTATATATTTTCTTAACTATATATATATATATATATATATATATATATATATATATATATATATATATATATATATATATATATATATATATATATATATATATATATATATATATATATATTTATTCATACATATATCTGAAAGTTATATATTTATATGTATTAATATATATATCATACTGTATTTAATATATGCATATGTAATTATATATTTTTGATTTTTATATATTTGATTATATAACTATATATATATAATTAAAAATCTTGATAATATATTTATACTATTAATCCTTACATAAATAATAGCAATAATATTGATAAAGATACTAATAATAATAACTGATAAAAATAAGAATATGATAATATTATTATTAACAAAAATATTAATTTTAATGATAATAATAATGATAATGGTTTTTTTTAGTGATCAAAGTAATCATAAAAGTAATAATAATAATAATAATGTAACAAATTACATGTATCAAATTTTGTATCTATATATTATGTTATAATTGTATCATTCATAATACTGATATTAACATTGATATTAATATTTATTTTAATAATAATAATGGAAGTAATAACATTTTATACATCACAAGTATCATATTTATACGCTGTATATTTATAATAATAATATTAATAATACTATCATTGATATTAATATTAATAGTCATAGTACTATTGAAAGTAACTATAACAGTTATATTTTTAACCTGTACTTAAACTAATCATATTAATATTACATATTATTAATTATGTAATATATAATAACATATATCGAATATTTATTATTCATACATACAATATAATAATAATTATACATTGAAATTATATAGATATATATTTTAATTACAACTTATTTATTTACATTTTTAATTTCAATAAATTTAAGTGTATTTTATTAATTCAAATTTTTATATATACACTTATATATATTTACATATTTAATTACACACCATTGTTCGTGAATCGTCGGGAATAGTTAAAGGTCAAATGGTTTCATGTAAACTGTTCCAAAAATTTAGAGACTCAACTTTACAGACTTTGCTTATCATGTCGAAATAATATTAGGATTAAGTTTAAATTTGGTCGGAAATTTCCGGGTCGTCACAGTACCTACCCGTTAAAGAAATTTCGTCCCGAAATTTGATTGAGGTCATTATAGCTAACAATAAAAAATGTTTTTATGACGAATATGAGTTGATAAATAGAGTTTTATCATTATTGAGTAATACAGATAAAATAATTCGATTATTCGAAGAGTACGAATGAAGCTATCACAAAAGAGTGAGATGAGTAAATAGTGTTTTGTCAAATCTTTTGACGTAGATATGGTTGGTTTCCGGAATTCAAGGGATTTAGAGGAAATCGTTGAGATCTGAAAGATTTGATTCTTTGGTGAATAAAATCTCTTTAATTAAATGCGATTATCTGCCTTGATCATATATTTCACTATAAATTAACTTCTTCCGTCCCATTACTTTTATCACTCCTACACTCAATTCCCAAATTCAAAGATTATGAAAATGCTTAATCCAGTTCTAATCCTTGTCCTTTACTATCGCAACAATCATTCTTCTGTTCCAACTTCCACCTGAGGAATCTATTTTCTTCTACTTCGCCCTTGGGGTTATAGTGTTTTTAATTTTCCCGTGTCTTTATGTTGCGATAAACATTGATATACACGGTTTGTAATTTATGTGTTGTTATCGGGCTTTATATTTTCCCTTATATTTCGGAGCTCTTTGCCTTTTTATTCTCTTCTCGACTCTAAGTCAAGCGAATAATGGTCCAGAATTTTTAGATATGGAGTTTCGAATGAACATAATTAATGTTCTAAGAAAGAAACGGTAATAGTACAATCTGACTTGTCAAATTTACCAGAATTCAAGAGAAAGATAGGACTATCAAGAAAATACGTTCTTGATATGTTTGGAGATGAGGTAGAATGTAAGAGTCGTGTAACATGGCACATGATGATGTTATGATCTGTGAATCATCACGTTCCATTAGAAACTCAGCATGACTTACTGTAATATAATCACGTTGATCAAGTGTCATTATATTATACTAACTCATGCTTCAGTTCCCAACACTACTTCAAAATCATTCATATCTTAAACTCGAAGGTTTTAGAATTTAGAAACTAAAATAGTTTCTTTTATGATGTAACACAGATAACGCGAAGAGATAAATAATGTCGGACAAGAGTATTTATGAAGATATCTTCAGAAATATCGAAGATATTTATGTTGATATTTTGGAATTTCTAAGATCGAAGGTTGATGAAGAAAGATTTTTCACAAGATTTAACATGACTTCGGAGCAAGATATTTGCTGAAGATTTCATTGGTTCCAGAATTATCTGAATTCTTTGAATATAGAGTTTGGTCCTTGTATTTATCCTCGGTCTCCTTCAGGGTTAGCTCAATCCGTTTTTCAGTACTAAATTTTCTATCGAGCGTTTCCACCACACTATTCTTTATCATCAAACTTTTGACCGTTACGGTTGTCTACAGTTCCTGCTGTTTCATTCAGCTTTTTCAAAACTCAAGAACTAATTCGTAGGCTAGAGTGCTTTTTAGAATTTCAAAACGGAAGATCATAATTCTAAGAGATAAATTTTATATGTATGCATATAACTGTTGATGTAGAAACGCTGCGAGATTCGAAATACTGATTGCTAATTCCCGGTAGTTGGTATGGCAATTATTGTTACAAGATGCAGATGAGTACTTGATAGGATTTCAATTAATAAGTATAGTAATTTTTCGGAGAAGCTTAAATCAATGGGTAATGAAGTTGCTGATACGTTTACTGCTAATGTGGTGAAATATAAACGGTTCTCCGGTAACGATAATGAAGGGTAATCTTTATAATAAGGTTTATTCAAATGAAAAATTGAAGTTGATTTGTTGGAGCTGTGAAAAAATTAGCTAATTTGAAAGGGAATTGCAATGTTTTTTTCGGTAATAACAATGCCAAAGGAGTTAGTACAGATACGTGTTAAATGTTTACTCAGTTTCCGAAAATTTTTCAGGTACATAACTATATGCATAAATATTTTCTTCCGTAGATGAAGTGCGGTTGGTTCATCCTCTCGATTGAGATGTTTTCAAGAATCATGAAAGGTTTGAACGCAGATTGCGATCGTCAAGATACAAACGAGGTTTAAGATGAAATCAAGTGGCAACTTGAAGAAATGTTTAGTTTCATATGTTATAATCAATATTTTAATTTATTTTAATTGTCCAATGTTATTAGTCCACAGTTAGCAGTCCACAATTAGTAATTCAATAATTCATATATAGTTTAATATATAATATTCGAATTAATTAATACCTATTCGTGACCCATTGTATACATGTCTCAGACTCAATCACAACTTAAATTATATATATTATTGTAGAATCAACCTCAACCCTGTATAGCTAACTCAAACATTACTGCATATAGAGTGTCTATGGTTATTCCAAATAATATATATAGATGCGTCGATATGATATATCAAAACCTTGTATACGTGTCCCGATATTTAAAGTGCTTAAAATAAAAAACAGAAATTAAATGACGATAAATAAAATTGCGAGAATTTAAATTGCGATAAATAAATTGCGATAATTAAATTGCGATAAATAAATTACGATAAATAAAATGTAATACGGAATTAACAGTTAGCTAGGAATAGTTAGTGTGGATTCTTAACAAAATTTCTCATAGTTAATTTGTTTGTTTCTAACAAATTTTATTTTGTTCAATGTTTTCTTCATTATGCCACTTGTTGGATTCTGATAAGTCGGAATTCAAATATGTAATTGAATGAAAATGGTCATTCTGTGGTGAACGGTTGCGTATATCGGTGGATGTAAGTAAGATAGTAAATAACTGTCGAATCTGATTGAAAGAATGTACAGTGTAACTTATTAATGTGAAATTTAAATATTTCTCGGGTATTACCTACCCGTTAAAATATTTTCATCATTAACAGTTTGTACGAAAGAATTTTTAATTACAATCTTTATGAAAATATATATACATATATATTTTCTTCAGATGTAATCATGAATTTAATGAGTTAATATGATGTTAATCTCATTTTATTTACCGTTAGAACAAGAATATATAATCTCTAAAACATTAGAGATTACATAATCGTCATGTCGAACGAAGATAAATGATGTAGAACATCCTGTAGAATGAAGATAATCGGTGTAGGACATCATGTAGTATGATGATAAAGCTGGAGGTGCAGACTGTGAGTTAGAGGCGTGTAGTGTTGAGGCTTGTGCTGCGAATGTTATTGTTGGTGGTATTGGTGTTTCCGATGCTGTTGCTGAAGCTGGTAGGTTTTGCATCACGTTTTCCAAATTGATTACTCGAGCGCGAAGCTCGTTGACTTCTTCCATTATTCCGGGATGATTGTCGGTAAGAACGAGCGAATAAATTGAAATGTCCCATTCTTATTGATTAAAAACGTTCCATATTAATTGATTTCGTTGCGAGGTTTTGACCTCTATATGAGACGTTTTTCAAAGACTGCATTCATTTTAAAACAAACCATAACCTTTATTTCATCAATAAAGGTTTAAAAAGCTTTACGTAGATTATCAAATAATGATAATCTAAAATATCCTGTTTACACGCGACCATTACATAATGGTTTACAATACAAATATGTTACAACGAAATAAGTTTCTTGAATGCAGTTTTTACACAATATCATACAAGCATGGACTCCAAATCTCAACCTTATTTAAGTATGTGACAGCGGAAGCTCTTAATAATCACCTGAGAATAAACATGCTTAAAACGTAAACAAAAATGTTGATGAGTTATAGGTTTAATCTATATATTATCAAATCATAATAATAGACCACAAGATTTCATATTTCAATACACATCCCATACATAGAGATAAAAATCATTCATATGGTAATCACTTGGTAACCGACATTAACAAGATGCATATATAAGAATATCCCCATCATTCCGTGACACCCTTCGGATATGATATAAATTTTGAAGTACTAAAGCATCCGGTACTTTGGATGGGGTTTGTTAGGTCCAATAGATCTATCTTTAGGATTCGCGTCAATTAGGGTGTCTGTTCCCTAATTCTTAGATTACCAGACATAATGAAAAGGGGCATATTCGATTTCGATAATTCAACCATAGAATGTAGTTTCACGTACTTGTGTCTATTTTGTAAATCATTTATAAAACCTGCATGTATTCTCATCTCAAAAATATTAGATTTTAAAAGTGGGACTATAACTCACTTTCTCAGATTTTTTACTTCGTCGGGAAGTAAGACTTGGCCACTGGTCGATTCACGAACCTATAACAAATATGTACATATATATCAAAGTATGTTCAAAATATATTTACAACACTTTTAATACATTTTGATGTTTTAAGTTTATTAAGTCAGCTGTCCTCGTTAGTAACCTACAACTAGTTGTCCACAGTTAGATGTACAGAAATAAATCGATATATATTATCTTGAATCAATCCATGACCCAGTGTATACATATCTCAGTATTGATCACAACTCAAACTTTATATATTTTGGAATCAACCTCAACCCTGTATAACTAACTCCAACATTCACATATAGAGTGCCTATGGTTGTTCCGAAATATATATAGATGTGTCGACATGATAGGTTGAAACATTGTATATGTGTCTATGGTATCTCAAGATTACATAATATACAATACAAGTTGATTAAGTTATTGTTGGAATAGATTTGTTACCACTTTTCACGTAGCTAAAATGAGTAGTTTTTACCAATTTGGTTTTGCTCGCCATTTCTTCGTTTCTAATCCGTTTTGAGTGATTTAAGGGGCCACGATTTCGTATTGAACTTGACTTTATGAAACTAAACAGAAAAGGTATAGGTTTATATTTAGAAATAAAAGTTACAAGTCATTTTTGAAAGAGGTAGTCATTTCCGTCGAAAGAACGACATCTTGATGACTGTTTTGAAAAACATACTTTCACTTTGAGTTTAACCATGATTTTTGGATATGGTTTCATGTTCATAAGAAAAATCATTTTCCCAGAAGTATAGCTTTTAAATCAAAGTTTTCATAGTTTTTAATTATCCAAACCAAAACAGCCCCCGGTTGTAACTACGACGGCGTAAATCCGGTTTTATGGTGTTTATCGTGTTTCCGGGTTTTAAATCATTAAGTTAGCATATCATATAAATATAGATCATGTGTATAGTTGATTTTAAAAGTGTAGTTAGAAGGATTAACTTTATTTGCGAACAAGTTTAGAATTAACTAAACTATGTTCTAGTGATTACTAGTTTACCACTTCGAATATGATAGCTTTTTATTTATGAATCGAATGATGTTATGAACATCATTACTACCTTAAGTTCCTTGGATAAACCTACTGGAAAAGAGAAAAATGGATCTAGCTTCAACGGATCCTTGGATGGCTCGAAGTTTTTGAAGCAGAATCATGACACGAAAACAAGTTCAAGTAAGATCATCACTTGAAATAAGATTGTTATAGTTATAGAAATTGAACCAAAGTTTGAATATGATTATTACCTTGTATTAGAATGATAACCTACTGTAAGAAACAAAGATTTCTTGAGGTTGGATGATGTAGTGACCCGAACTTTTCCATGTTTATATATATTAATTGAGATTGATATTTACATGATTAAATGTTTCCAACATGTTAAGCAATCAAACTTGTTAAGACTTGATTAATTGAAATATGTTTCATATAGACAATTGACCACCCAAGTTGACTGATTGCTAATTCCCGGTAGTTGGTATGGCAATTATTGTTACAAGATGCAGATGAGTACTTGATAGGATTTCAATTAATAAGTATAGTAATTTTTCGGAGAAGCTTAAATCAATGGGTAATGAAGTTGCTGATACGTTTACTGCTAATGTGGTGAAATATAAACGGTTCTCCGGTAACGATAATGAAGGGTAATCTTTATAATAAGGTTTATTCAAATGAAAAATTGAAGTTGATTTGTTGGAGCTGTGAAAAAATTAGCTAATTTGAAAGGGAATTGCAATGTTTTTTCGGTAATAACAATGCCAAAGGAGTTAGTACAGATACGTGTTAAATGTTTACTCAGTTTCCGAAAATTTTTCAGGTACATAACTATATGCATAAATATTTTCTTCCGTAGATGAAGTGCGGTTGGTTCATCCTCTCGATTGAGATGTTTTCAAGAATCATGAAAGGTTTGAACGCAGATTGCGATCGTCAAGATACAAACGAGGTTTAAGATGAAATCAAGTGGCAACTTGAAGAAATGTTTAGTTTCATATGTTATAATCAATATTTTAATTTATTTTAATTGTCCAATGTTATTAGTCCACAGTTAGCAGTCCACAATTAGTAATTCAATAATTCATATATAGTTTAATATATAATATTCGAATTAATTAATACCTATTCGTGACCCATTGTATACATGTCTCAGACTCAATCACAACTTAAATTATATATATTATTGTAGAATCAACCTCAACCCTGTATAGCTAACTCAAACATTACTGCATATAGAGTGTCTATGGTTATTCCAAATAATATATATAGATGCGTCGATATGATATATCAAAACCTTGTATACGTGTCCCGATATTTAAAGTGCTTAAAATAAAAAACAGAAATTAAATGACGATAAATAAAATTGCGAGAATTTAAATTGCGATAAATAAATTGCGATAATTAAATTGCGATAAATAAATTACGATAAATAAAATGTAATACGGAATTAACAGTTAGCTAGGAATAGTTAGTGTGGATTCTTAACAAAATTTCTCATAGTTAATTTGTTTGTTTCTAACAAATTTTATTTTGTTCAATGTTTTCTTCATTATGCCACTTGTTGGATTCTGATAAGTCGGAATTCAAATATGTAATTGAATGAAAATGGTCATTCTGTGGTGAACGGTTGCGTATATCGGTGGATGTAAGTAAGATAGTAAATAACTGTCAAATCTGATTGAAAGAATGTACAGTGTAACTTATTAATGTGAAATTTAAATATTTCTCGGGTATTACCTACCCGTTAAAATATTTTCATCATTAACAGTTTGTACGAAAGAATTTTTAATTACAATCTTTATGAAAATATATATACATATATATTTTCTTCAGATGTAATCATGAATTTAATGAGTTAATATGATGTTAATCTCATTTTATTTACCGTTAGAACAAGAATATATAATCTCTAAAACATTAGAGATTACATAATCGTCATGTCGAACGAAGATAAATGATGTAGAACATCCTGTAGAATGAAGATAATCGGTGTAGGACATCATGTAGTATGATGATAAAGCTGGAGGTGCAGACTGTGAGTTAGAGGCGTGTAGTGTTGAGGCTTGTGCTGCGAATGTTATTGTTGGTGGTATTGGTGTTGCCGATGCTGTTACTGAAGCTGGTAGGTTTTGCATCACGTTTTCCAAATTGATTACTCGAGCGCGAAGCTCGTTGACTTCTTCCATTATTCCGGGATGATTGTCGGTAAGAACGAGCGAATAAATTGAAATGTCCCATTCTTATTGATTAAAAACGTTCCATATTAATTGATTTCGTTGCGAGGTTTTGACCTCTATATGAGACGTTTTTCAAAGACTGCATTCATTTTAAAACAAACCATAACCTTTATTTCATCAATAAAGGTTTAAAAAGCTTTACGTAGATTATCAAATAATGATAATCTAAAATATCCTGTTTACACGCGACCATTACATAATGGTTTACAATACAAATATGTTACAACGAAATAAGTTTCTTGAATGCAGTTTTTACACAATATCATACAAGCATGGACTCCAAATCTCAACCTTATTTAAGTATGCGACAGCGGAAGCTCTTAATAATCACCTGAGAATAAACATGCTTAAAACGTAAACAAAAATGTTGATGAGTTATAGGTTTAATCTATATATTATCAAATCATAATAATAGACCACAAGATTTCATATTTCAATACACATCCCATACATAGAGATAAAAATCATTCATATGGTGATCACTTGGTAACCGACATTAACAAGATGCATATATAAGAATATCCCCATCATTCCGTGACACCCTTCGGATATGATATAAATTTTGAAGTACTAAAGCATCCGGTACTTTGGATGGGGTTTGTTAGGTCCAATAGATCTATCTTTAGGATTCGCGTCAATTAGGGTGTCTGTTCCCTAATTCTTAGATTACCAGACATAATGAAAAGGGGCATATTTGATTTCGATAATTCAACCATAGAATGTAGTTTCACGTACTTGTGTCTATTTTGTAAATCATTTATAAAACCTGCATGTATTCTCATCTCAAAAATATTAGATTTTAAAAGTGGGACTATAACTCACTTTCTCAGATTTTTTACTTCGTCGGGAAGTAAGACTTGGCCACTGGTCGATTCACGAACCTATAACAAATATGTACATATATATCAAAGTATGTTCAAAATATATTTACAACACTTTTAATACATTTTGATGTTTTAAGTTTATTAAGTCAGCTGTCCTCGTTAGTAACCTACAACTAGTTGTCCACAGTTAGATGTACAGAAATAAATCGATATATATTATCTTGAATCAATCCATGACCCAGTGTATACATATCTCAGTATTGATCACAACTCAAACTTTATATATTTTGGAATCAACCTCAACCCTGTATAACTAACTCCAACATTCACATATAGAGTGCCTATGGTTGTTCCGAAATATATATAGATGTGTCGACATGATAGGTTGAAACATTGTATATGTGTCTATGGTATCTCAAGATTACATAATATACAATACAAGTTGATTAAGTTATTGTTGGAATAGATTTGTTACCACTTTTCACGTAGCTAAAATGAGTAGTTTTTACCAATTTGGTTTTGCTCGCCATTTCTTCGTTTCTAATCCGTTTTGAGTGATTTAAGGGGCCACGATTTCGTATTGAACTTGACTTTATGAAACTAAACAGAAAAGGTATAGGTTTATATTTAGAAATAAAAGTTACAAGTCATTTTTGAAAGAGGTAGTCATTTCCGTCGAAAGAACGACATCTTGATGACTGTTTTGAAAAACATACTTTCACTTTGAGTTTAACCATGATTTTTGGATATGGTTTCATGTTCATAAGAAAAATCATTTTCCCAGAAGTATAGCTTTTAAATCAAAGTTTTCATAGTTTTTAATTATCCAAACCAAAACAGCCCCCGGTTGTAACTACGACGGCGTAAATCCGGTTTTATGGTGTTTATCGTGTTTCCGGGTTTTAAATCATTAAGTTAGCATATCATATAAATATAGATCATGTGTATAGTTGATTTTAAAAGTGTAATTAGAAGGATTAACTTTATTTGCGAACAAGTTTAGAATTAACTAAACTATGTTCTAGTGATTACTAGTTTACCACTTCGAATATGATAGCTTTTTATTTATGAATCGAATGATGTTATGAACATCATTACTACCTTAAGTTCCTTGGATAAACCTACTGGAAAAGAGAAAAATGGATCTAGCTTCAACGGATCCTTGGATGGCTTGAAGTTTTTGAAGCAGAATCATGACACGAAAACAAGTTCAAGTAAGATCATCACTTGAAATAAGATTGTTATAGTTATAGAAATTGAACCAAAGTTTGAATATGATTATTACCTTGTATTAGAATGATAACCTACTGTAAGAAACAAAGATTTCTTGAGGTTGGATGATGTAGTGACCCGAACTTTTCCATGTTTATATATATTAATTGAGATTGATATTTACATGATTAAATGTTTCCAACATGTTAAGCAATCAAACTTGTTAAGACTTGATTAATTGAAATATGTTTCATACAGACAATTGACCACCCAAGTTGACCGGTGATTCACGAACGTTAAAACTTATAAAAACTATATGATGACATATATATGGATATATATATAGTTAACATGATACTATGATAAGTAAACATATCATTAAGTATATTAACAATGAACTGCATATGTTAAAACAAGACTACTAACTTAATGATTTTTAAACGAGACATATATGTAACGATTATCGTTGTAAAGACATTTAATGTATATATATCATATTAAGAGATATTCATACATGATAATATCATGATAATATAATAATTTAAAATCTCAATTGATATTATAAACATTGGGCTAACAACATTTAACAAGATCGTTAACCTAAAGGTTTCAAAACAACACTTACATGTAACGACTAACGATGACTTAACGACTCAGTTAAAATGTATATAGATGTAGTGTTTTAATATGTATTTATACACTTTTGAAAGACTTCAATACACTTATCAAAATACTTCTACTTAACAAAAATGCTTACAATTACATCCTCGTTCAGTTTCATCAACAATTCTACTCGTATGCACCCGTATTCGTACTCGTACAATACACAGCTTTTATATGTATGTACTATTGGTATATACACTCTAATGATCAGCTCTTAGTAGCCCATGTGAGTCACCTAACACATGTGGGAACCATCATTTGGCAACTAGCATGAAATATCTCATAAAATTACAAAAATATGAGTAATCATTCATGACTTATTTACATGAAAACAAAATTACATATTCTTTTTATCTAATCCATACACCAACAACCAAAAACACCTACAAACACTTTCATTCTTCAATTTTCTTCATCTAATTGATCTCTCTCAAGTTCTATCTTCAAGTTCTAAGTGTTCTTCATATATTCTACAAGTTCTAGTTACATAAAATCAAGAATACTTTCAAGTTTGCTAGCTCACTTCCAATCTTGTAAGGTGATCATCCAACCTCAAGAAATCTTTGTTTCTTACAGTAGGTTATCATTCTAATACAAGGTAATAATCATATTCAAACTTTGGTTCAATTTCTATAACTATAACAATCTTATTTCAAGTGATGATCTTACTTGAACTTGTTTTCGTGTCATGATTCTGCTTCAAGAAATTCGAGCCATCCAAGGATCCGTTGAAGCTAGATCCATTTTTCTCTTTTCCAGTAGATTTATCCAAGGAACTTAAGGTAGTAATGATGTTCATAACATCATTTGATTCATACATATAAAGCTATCTTATTCGAAGGTTTAAACTTGTAATCACTAGAACATAGTTTAGTTAATTCTAAACTTGTTCGCAAACAAAAGTTAATCCTTCTAACTTGACTTTTAAAATCAACTAAACACATGTTCTATATCTATATTATATGCTAACTTAATGATTTAAAACCTGGAAACACGAAAAACACCGTAAAATCGGATTTACGCCGTCGTAGTAACACCGCGGGCTGTTTTGGGTTAGTTAATTAAAAACTATGATAAACTTTGATTTAAAAGTTGTTATTTTGAGAAAATGATTTTTATTATGAACATGAAACTATATCCAAAAATTATGGTTAAACTCAAAGTGGAAGTATGTTTTCTAAAATGGTCATCTAGACGTCGTTCTTTCGACTGAAATGACTACCTTTACAAAAATGACATGTAACTTATTTTTCTAACTATAAACCTATACTTTTTGTGTTTAGATTCATAAAATATAGTTCAATAAGAAATCATAGCAATTTGATTCACTCAAAACGGATTTAAAATGAAGAAGTTATGGGTAAAACAAGATTGGATAATTTTTCTCATTTTAGCTACGTGAAAATTGGTAACAAATCTATTCCAACCATAACTTAATCAACTTGTATTGTATATTATGTAATCTTGAGATACCATAGACATGTATACAATGTTTCGACCTATCATGTCGACACATCTATATATATTTCGGAACAACCATAGACACTCTATATGTGAATGTTGGAGTTAGCTATACAGGGTTGAGGTTGATTCCAAAATATATATAGTTTGAGTTGTGATCAATACTGAGATACGTATACACTGGGTCGTGGATTGATTCAAGATAATATTTATCGATTTATTTCTGTACATCTAACTGTGGACAACTAGTTGTAGGTTACTAACGAGGACAGCTGACTTAATAAACTTAAAACATCAAAATATATTAAAAGTGTTGTAAATATATTTTGAACATACTTTGATATATATGTATATATTGTTATAGGTTCGTGAATCAACTAGTGGCCAAGTCTTACTTTCTGACGAAGTAAAAATCTGTGAAAGTGAGTTATAGTCCCACTTTTAAAATCTAATATTTTTGGGATGAGAATACATGCAGGTTTTATAAATGATTTACAAAATAGACACAAGTACGTGAAACTATATTCTATGGTTGAATTATCGAAATCGAATATGCCCCTTTTTATTAAATCTGGTAATCTAAGAATTAGAGAACATACACCCTAATTGACGCGAATCCTAAAGATAGATCTATTGGGCTTAACAAACCCCATCCAAAGTACCGGATGCTTTAGTACTTCGAAATTTATATCATATCCGAAGGGTGTCCCGGAATGATGGGGATATTCTTATATATGCATGTTGTTAATGTCGGTTACCAGGTGTTCACCATATGAATGATTTTTATCTCTATGTATGGGATGTGTATTGAAATATGAAATCTTGTGGTCTATTATTATGATTTGATATATATATGTTAAACCTATAACTCACCAACATTTTTGTTGACGTTTTAAGCATGTTTATTCTCAGGTGATTATTAAGAGCTTCCGATGTCGCATACTTAAATAAGGACGAGATTTGGAGTCCATGCTTGTATGATATTGTGTAAAAACTGCATTCAAGAAACTTATTTTGTTGTAACATATTTGTATTGTAAACCATTATGTAATGGTCGTGTGTAAACAGGATATTTTAGATTATCATTATTTGATAATCTACGTAAAGCTTTTTAAAACCTTTATCTATGAAATAAAGGTTATGGTTTGTTTTAAAAATGAATGCAGTCTTTGAAAAACGTATCATATAGAGGTCAAAATCTCGCAACGAAATCAATTAATATGGAACGTTTTTAATCAATAAGAACGGAACATTTCAGTTGGTATCTGAGCGTTGGTCTTAGAGAACCAGAATTTTGCATTAGTGTATCTTATCGAGTTTGTTAGGATGCATTAGTGAGTCTGGACTTCGACCGTGTTTACTTGAAAAATGATTGCTTAACAAATTTTGTTGGAAACTATATATTTTTAACATGTGAATATTATGTGATATATTAATCTCTTAACGCGTTTGATATTATGTGATAGATGTCTACCTCTAGAACAAGTCCCATTGACTCACCTAATAATAATGAAGAGTCAAATGTAAATTGAAATGATTCGTGGACTGATTCACAAGTTCTCGAAGAGGAACCGGAAGAAGAGTCAGAACCGGAAGAAGAATCGGAACCGCAAGAAGAATCGAAACCGGATGAAGAAATAGAACCGGTGGGGGAAATAATAAAACGGTTAAGTAAAAGAAAATCCTCAACCAACCGACCAAGGTTAATTATGGTCAATGGTGTTTCCGCCAAGGAAGCAAAATATTGGGAGGATTACCAATTCTACGATGAATCGGATTCCGACGAGAATTCTAATGATGTTATAGAAATTACCCCAACTGAATTTAAAAAGGCAAAAGAAAATAATAAGGGAAATGGCATAAAAATAGAGAAATCTAATTCCAACCCCGATGAACTTTATATGTATCGTCAACCCCCGAAGTCCTTAAGTTGTAACAATGACCTGGGAACCTCTAAACCACCAGGTTTTTCTAAACCAATGTGGAAAACGACGGCTCGTATTAGGGGAACATCATATATCCCTAGAAACTTGGCAAAACGAACCAAAAACGAAGAAGAAGAAATAAGCGAGTCGGAATAAGATAGTTGTATTCATGTGGTGTAATATATGTAATATCGTGTGCTTATGCTTTATGATATATGTAAAAATTGCTTGTATTAATCAGTATTTTTTTTATGAATCTAACTCTTGTCTATTTTACAGTATAAAAATACAAAATGGATAGACAACCCAATATTTTAAGAGACCTACCCGGAGACATGATTGATGAAATCTTGTCTAGAGTCGGTCAGAATTCTTCGGCACAACTATTTAAGGCGAGATCAGTTTGTAAGACATTTGAAGAACGTTCCAAGAATGCGTTGGCTTATAAAAGGCTTTCGTTCGAAAGATGGGGGATATCACATTGGGAAATCCATAAGTTACGATGTGTTTACTTTGACGCATATATTGCGGGGAACCCAAATGCTATTTTACGCAATGGGTTAATAAATTATTTTGACTCAATATATCCGAATATTGGACTTCGTGATTTAGAAAAAGCGGCTAACATGCAACATAAAGAAGCATGTTATGCTTACGGATTAGTAATGTTCGCTTATCACCTAAGTGAGAACAAGAACATCGGGCTACAACTATTAAACAAAACATTTCCACAAGTGACGGAGTCGGTAATTGGGGTAAGAAATGAGGTTTTTAGATTGTTACAGGACTGTTGGACATTACATAACCCTCGTCCCTTTGACGACGTTACAACACGTTGTCTTATCAACGGCCATAACGGTTATGTTCCACAAGACCAAGGATGGGAAGTAATCCTAGTAAAACCAGAATGCATGACTTGTTTCTGGACGTATGAATTACGTGTCTTTATTGCCTTTGCTGAACGACTTGTGTAATAGCTAGAATTATCTTCACAACCATCTTGTATCAAATTTATTGTGTGCTATATTTCATGCTATATGTAAAATAAGCGGTATTGTAAGTTTGTAAAATATTGTATAAAAGTTTGAACGCGAAATATTATTATAATCAGTTTTTCATATAGAATTGTAGTAGTTGAATTGTATATTAGCTACTAAGTATGAACTTAACGGGTAGGTACTACCCGAATTTAAACTTATAAAACGCTAATATGAAGAAAAAGCTTTTATAAATGAGTTCATATTATGCTACGAAATACTATTAACTACTCTTAATATTCTGTATGATTAACTTGTTCCATTTGACTATTTTGAAGGAAATGTCACCGACTACTCGATACACCGTGAATATGAATGAAGAGGAATTCCGTACTTTTCTAGCTTCAAATATAGCCGCAGTACAGGCTGCGCTAGATACCAACAATAACCTTGGATCTAGCAGTACAGGAAATCGTGTAGGATGCACCTACAAAGAATTCACTGCCTGCAAACCTTTGGAATTTGATGGAACCGAAGGACCGATCGGATTGAAACGGTGGACCGAGAAGGTCGAATCGGTGTTTGCCATAAGTAAGTGTACTGAAGAGGACAAAGTGAAGTACGCTACGCATACCTTCACAGGTTCTGCGTTAACATGGTGGAATACCTATCTAGAGCAAGTGGGACAAGACGATGCGTACGCACTACCGTGGTCAGCATTCAAGCACTTGATGAACGAGAAGTACCGTCCCAGAACCGAGGTTAATAAGCTCAAGACATAACTTAGAGGGTTACGAACCCAAGGATTTGATATTACCAAGTACGAAAGACGATTCACAGAATTGTGCCTATTGTGTCCGGGAGCATTCGAAGATGAGGAAGAGAAGATCGACGCGTTTGTGAAAGGATTACCGGAAAGAATCCAAGAAGATATAAGTTCACACGAGCCCGCCTCCATACAACAGGCATGTAGAATGGCTCACAAACTAGTGAACCAGATTAAAGAAAGAATTAAAGAACAGACTGCTGAAGAGGCCAATGTGAAGCAAGTCAAAAGAAAGTGGGAGGAAAACGGTGATAAGAATCACCAATACAACAACAATAGCAATTACAACAATAATCGCAACAATTATCCCAACAATCGCAACATCAATCGCAAATACAACAAACGGCCCAACAACAACAACAACAACAGCAGCAACTACAACAATCATCCCAACAACAATAATAACCGCAACAACAACAACAATCAGAAGCAGCTATGCCAAAGGTGTGAAAAGTATCACTCGGGGTTCTGCACCAAATTTTGCAACAAGTGTAAAAGAAATGGTCATAGCGCGGCGAAGTGTGAGGTCTACGGACCAGGGGTTAATAGAACGAAAGGAACAAATGGTGTCGGAACGAGTAATGGCGGAGCAAGTAGTGTCGGAGCAAGTTATGCCTATGTAGTTTGTTATAAATGTGGAAAACCGGGCCACATTATTAGAAATTGCCCGAACCAGGAGAACACGAATGGACAAGGCCGTGGAAGAGTTTTCAATATTAATGCGGCAGAGGCACAGGAAGACCCAGAGTTTGTTACGGGTACGTTTCTTATTGACAATAAATCTGCTTACGTTTTATTTGATTCGGGTGCGGATAGAAGCTATATGAGTAGAGATTTTTGTGCTAAATTAAGTTGTCCATTGACGCCTTTGGATAGTAAATTTTTACTCGAATTAGCAAATGGTAAATTAATTTCAGCAGATAATATATGTCGGAATCGAGAAATTAAACTGGTTAGTGAAACATTTAAGATTGATTTGATACCAGTAGAGTTAGGGAGTTTTGATGTGATAATCGGTATGGACTGGTTAAAAGAAGTGAAATCAGAGATCGTTTGTTACAAAAATGCAATTCGCATTATACGAGAAAAAAGGAAAACCCTTAATGGTGTACGGAGAAAAGGGCAACACGAAGCTACATCTTATTAGTAATTTGAAGGCACAAAAACTAATAAGAAAAGGTTGCTATGCTGTTCTAGCACACGTCGAGAAAGTACAAACTGAAGAAAAGAGCATCAATGATGTTCCCATTGCAAAAGAATTACCCGATGTATTTCCGAAAGAATTACCGGGATTACCCCCACATCGATCCGTTGAATTTCAAATAGATCTTGTACCAGGAGCTGCACCAATAGCTCGTGCTCCTTACACACTCGCACCCAGCGAGATGAAAGAACTGCAAAGCCAATTACAAGAACTTTTAGAGCGTGGTTTCATTCGACCAAGCACATCACCGTGGGGAGCTCCTGTTTTGTTTATCAAGAAGAAAGATGGTACATTCAGGTTGTGTATCGACTACCGAGAGTTGAACAAACTTACCATCAAGAACCGCTACCCACTATCGAGAATCGACGACTTATTTGATCAACTACAAGGCTCGTCTGTTTATTCAAAGATTGACTTACGTTCCGGGTATCATCAAATGCGGGTGAAAGAAGATGATATTCCAAAGACTGCTTTCAGAACACGTTACGGTCATTACGAGTTTATGGTCACGCCGTTTGGTTTAACTAATGCACCAGCTGTGTTCATGGACCTTATGAACCGAGTGTGTGGACCATACCTTGATATGTTTGTCATTGTTTTCATTGATGACATACTTATTTACTCAAAGAATGACCAAGAACACGGTGAACATTTGAGAAAGGTGTTAGAAGTATTGAGGAAGGAAGAATTGTACGGTAAGTTTTCAAAGTGTGCATTTTGGTTGGAAGAAGTTCAATTCCTCGGTCACATAGTGAACAAAGAAGGTATTAACGTGGATCCGGCAAAGATAGAAACTGTTGAAAAGTGGGAAACCCCGAAAACTCCGAAACACGTACGCCAGTTTTTAGGACTAGCTGGTTACTACAGAAGGTTCATCCAAGACTTTTCCAGAATAGCAAAACCCTTGATAGCATTAATGTATAAAGGGAAGAAATTTGCATGGAATGATGAACAAGAGAAAGCGTTTCAGTTATTGAAGAAAAAGCTAACTACGGCACCTATATTGTCATTGCCTGAAGGGAATGATGATTTTGTGATTTATTGTGACGCATCAAAGCAAGGACTCGGTTGTGTATTAATGCAACGAACGAAGGTGATTGCTTATGCGTCTAGACAATTGAAGATTCACGAACAAAATTATACGACGCATGATTTGGAATTAGGCGCGGTTGTTTTTGCATTAAAGACTTGGAGGCACTACTTATATGGGGTCAAAAGTATTATATATACTGACCACAAAAGTCTTCAACACATATTTAATCAGAAACAACTGAATATGAGACAGCGTAGGTGGATTGAATTATTGAATGATTACGACTTTGAGATTCGTTACCACCCGGGGAAGGCAAATGTGGTAGCCGATGCCTTGAGCAGGAAGGACAGAGAACCCATTCGAGTAAAATCTATGAATATAATGATTCATAATAACCTTACTACTCAAATAAAGGAGGCGCAACAAGGAGTTTTAAAAAAGGGAAATTTAAAAGATGAAATACCCAAAGGATCGGAGAAGCATCTTAATATTCGGGAAGACGGAACCCGGTATAGGGCTGAAAGGATTTGGGTACCAAAATTTGGAGATATGAGAGAAATGGTACTTAGAGAAGCTCATAAAGCCAGATACTCAATACATCCTGGAACGGGGAAGATGTACAAGGATCTCAAGAAACATTTTTGGTGGCCGGGTATGAAAGCCGATGTTGCTAAATACGTAGGAGAATGTTTGACGTGTTCTAAGGTCAAAGCGGAGCATCAGAAACCATCAGGTCTACTTCAACAACCCGAAATCCCGGAATGTAAATGGGAAAACCTTACCATGGATTTCATCACTAAATTGCCAAGGACTGCAACTGGTTTTGATACTATTTGGGTAATAGTTGATCGTCTCACCAAATCAGCACACTTTCTGCCAATAAGAGAAGATGACAAGATGGAGAAGTTAGCACGACTGTATTTGAAGGAAGTCGTCTCCAGACATGGAATACCAATCTCTATTATCTCTGATAGGGATGGCAGATTTATTTCAAGATTCTGGCAGACATTACAGCAAGCATTAGGAACTCGTCTAGACATGAGTACTGCCTATCATCCACAAACTGATGGGCAGAGCGAAAGGATGATACAAACGCTTGAAGATATGCTATGAGCATGTGTTATTGATTTCGGAAACAGTTGGGATCGACATCTACCGTTAGCAGAATTTTCCTACAACAACAGCTACCATTCAAGCATTGAGATGGAGCCGTTTGAAGCACTTTATGGTAGAAAGTGCAGGTCTCTGATTTGTTGGAGTGAAGTGGGGGATAGACAGATTACGGGTCCGGAGATTATACAAGAAACTACCGAGAAGATCATCTAAATTCAACAACGGTTGAAAACCGCCCAAAGTCGACAAAAGAGCTACGCTGACATTAAAAGAAAAGATATAGAATTTGAAATTGGAGAGATGGTCATGCTTAAAGTTGCACCTTGGAAAGGCATTGTTCGATTTGGTAAACGAGGAAAATTAAATCCAATGTATATTGGACCATTCAAGATTATTGATCGTGTCGGACCAGTAGCTTACCGACTTGAGTTACCTCAACAACTCGCGGCTGTACATAACACTTTCCACGTCTCGAATTTGAAGAAATGTTTTGTTAAAGAAGATCTCACTATTCCGTTAGATGAAATCCAAATCAACGAAAAACCTCAATTCATCGAAGAACCCGTCGAAATAATGGATCGTGAGGTTAAAAGACTTAAGCAAAACAAGATACCAATTGTTAAGGTTCGATGGAATGCTCGTAGAGGACCCGAGTTCACCTGGGAGTGTGAAGATCAGATGAAGAAGAAATACCCGCATCTATTTCCAGAAGATTCGTCAACACCTTCAACAGCTTAAAATTTCGGGACGAAATTTATTTAACGGGTAGGTACTGTAGTGACCCGAACTTTTCCATGTTTATATATATTAATTGAGATTGATATTTACATGATTAAATATTTCCAACATGTTAAGCAATCAAACTTGTTAAGACTTGATTAATTGAAATATGTTTCATATAGACAATTGACCACCCAAATTGACCGGTGATTCACGAACGTTAAAACTTGTAAAAACTATATGATGACATATATATGGATATATATATAGTTAACATGATACTATGATAAGTAAACATATCATTAAGTATATTAACAATGAACTACATATGTTAAAACAAGACTACTAACTTAATGATTTTTAAACGAGACATATATGTAACGATTATCGTTGTAAAGACATTTAATGTATATATATCATATTAAGAGATATTCATACATGATAATATCATGATAATATAATAATTTAAAATCTCATTTGATATTATAAACATTGGGTTAACAACATTTAACAAGATCGTTAACCTAAAGGTTTCAAAACAACACTTACATGTAACGACTAACGATGACTTAACGACTCAGTTAAAATGTATATAGATGTAGTGTTTTAATATGTATTTATACACTTTTGAAAGACTTAAATACACTTATCAAAATACTTCTACTTAACAAAAATGCTTACAATTACATCCTCGTTCAGTTTCATCAATAATTCTACTCGTATGCACCCGTATTCGTACTCGTACAATACACAGCTTTTATATGTATGTACTATTGGTATATACACTCCAATGATCAGCTCTTAGCAGTCCATGTGAGTCACCTAACACATGTGGGAACCATCATTTGGCAACTAGCATGAAATATCTCATAAAATTACAAAAATATGAGTAATCATTCATGACTTATTTACATGAAAACAAAATTACATATCCTTTATATCTAATCCATACACCAACGACCAAAAACACCTACAAACACTTTCATTCTTCAATTTTCTTCATCTAATTGATCTCTCTCAAGTTCTATCTTCAAGTTCTAAGTGTTCTTCATATATTCTACAAGTTCTAGTTACATAAAATCAAGAATACTTTCAAGTTTGCTAGCTCACTTCCAATCTTGTAAGGTGATCATCCAACCTCAAGAAATCTTTATTTCTTACAGTAAGTTATCATTCTAATACAAGGTAATAATCATATTCAAACTTTGGTTCAATTTCTATAACTATAACAATCTTATTTCAAGTGATGATCTTACTTGAACTTGTTTTCGTGTCATGATTCGGCTTCAAGAACTTCGAGCCATCCAAGGATCCGTTGAAGCTAGATCCATTTTTCTCTTTTCCAGTAGGTTTATCCAAGGAACTTAATATAGTAATGATGTTCATAACATCATTCGATTCATACATATAAAGCTATCTTATTCGAAGGTTTAAACTTGTAATCACTAGAACATAGTTTAGTTAATTCTAAACTTGTTCACAAACAAAAGTTAATCCTTCTAAATTGACTTTTAAAATCAACTAAACACATGTTCTATATCTATATGATATGCTAACTTAATGATTTAAAACCTGGAAACACGAAAAACACCGTAAAACCGGATTTACGCCGTCGTAGTAACACCGCGGGCTGTTTTGGGTTAGTTAATTAAAAACTATGATAAACTTTGATTTAAAAGTTGTTATTCTGAGAAAATGATTTTTATTATGAACATGAAACTATATCCAAAAATTATGGTTAAACTCAAAGTGAAAGTATGTTTTCTAAAATGGTCATCTAGACGTCGTTCTTTCGACTGAAATGACTACCTTTACAAAAACGACTTGTAACTTATTTTTCCGACTATAAACCTATACTTTTTCTGTTTATATTCATAAAATAGAGTTCAATATGAAACCATAGCAATTTGATTCACTCAAAACGGATTTAAAATGAAGAAGTTATGGGTAAAACAAGATTGGATAATTTTTTTCATTTTAGCTACGTGAAAATTGGTAACAAATCTATTCCAACCATAACTTAATCAACTTGTATTGTATATTATGTAATCTTGAGATACCATAGACACGTATACAATGTTTCGACCTATCATGTCGACACATCTATATATATTTCGGAACAACCATAGACACTCTATATGTGAATGTTGGAGTTAGCTATACAGGGTTGAGGTTGATTCCAAAATATATATAGTTTGAGTTGTGATCAATACTGAGATACGTATACACTGGGTCGTGGATTGATTCAAGATAATATTTATCGATTTATTTCTGTACATCTAACTGTGGACAACTAGTTGTAGGTTACTAACGAGGACAGCTGACTTAATAAACTTAAAACATCAAAATATATTAAAAGTGTTGTAAATATATTTTGAACATACTTTGATATATATGTATATATTGTTATAGGTTCGTGAATCAACCAGTGGCCAAGTCTTACTTCCCGACGAAGTAAAAATCTGTGAAAGTGAGTTATAGTCCCACTTTTAAAATCTAATATTTTTGGGATGAGAATACATGCAGGTTTTATAAATGATTTACAAAATAGACACAAGTACGTGAAACTACATTCTATGGTTGAATTATCAAAATCGAATATGCCCCTTTTTATTAAGTCTGGTAATCTAAGAATTAGGGAACAGACACCCTAATTGACGCGAATCCTAAAGATAGATCTATTGGGCCTAACAAACCCCATCCAAAGTACCAGATGCTTTAGTACTTCGAAATTTATATCATATCCGAAGGGTGTCCCGGAATGATGGGGATATTCTTATATATGCATCTTGTTAATGTCGGTTACCAGGTGTTCACCATATAAATGATTTTTATCTCTATGTATGGGATGTGTATTGAAATATGAAATCTTGTGGTCTATTATTATGATTTGATATATATAGGTTAAACCTATAACTCACCAACATTTTTGTTGACGTTTTAAGCATGTTTATTCTCAGGTGATTATTAAGAGCTTCCGCTGTCGCATACTTAAATAAGGACGAGATTTGGAGTCCATGCTTGTATGATATTGTGTAAAAACTGCATTCAAGAAACTTATTTTGTTGTAACATATTTGTATTGTAAACCATTATGTAATGGTCGTGTGTAAACAGGATATTTTAGATTATCATTATTTGATAATCTACGTAAAGCTTTTTAAAACCTTTATCTATGAAATAAAGGTTATGGTTTGTTTTAAAAATGAATGCAGTCTTTGAAAAACGTCTCATATAGAGGTCAAAACCTCGCAACGAAATCAATTAATATGGAACGTTTTTAATCAATAAGAACGGGACATTTCAGATGATCACCTTACAAGATTGGAAGTGAGCTAGCAAACTTGGAAGTATTCTTGATTTTATGAAACTAGAACTTGTAGAATTTATGAAGAACACTTAGAACTTGAAGATAGAACTTGAGAGAGATCAATTAGATGAAGAAAATTGAAGAATGAATGTGTTTGTAGGTGTTTTTGGTAGTTGGTGTATGGATTAGATATAAAGGATATGTAATTTTGTTTTCATGTAAATAAGTCATGAATGATTACTCATATTTTTGTAATTTTATGAGATATTTCATGCTAGTTGCCAAATGATGGTTCCCACATGTGTTAGGTGACTCACATGGGCTGCTAAGAGCTGATCATTGGAGTGTATACACCAATAGTACATACATCTAAAAGCTGTGTATTGTACGAGTACGAATATGGGTGCATACGAGTAGAATTGTTGATGAAACTGAACGAGGATGTAATTGTAAGTATTTTTGTTAAGTAGAAGTATTTTGATAAGTGTCTTTAAGTCTTTCAAAAGTGTATGAATACATATTAAAACACTACATGTATATACATTTTAACTGAGTCGTTAAGTCATCGTTAGTCGTTACATGTAAGTGTTGTTTTGAAACCTTTAGGTTAACGATCTTGTTAAATATTGTTTACCCAATGTTTATAATATCAAATGAGATTTTAAATTATTATATTATCATGATATTATGATGTACGAATATCTCTTAATATGATATATATACATTAAATATCGTTACAACGATAATCGTTACATATATGTCTCGTTTCAAAATCATTAAGTTAGTAGTCTTGTTTTTACAAATGAAGTTCATTGTTAATATACTTAATGATATGTTTACTTATCATAATATCATTTTAACTATATATATAACCATATATATGTCATCATATAGTTTTTACAAGTTTTAACGTTCGTGAATCACCGGTCAACTTGGGTGGTCAATTGTCTATATGAAACATATTTCAATTAATCAAGTCTTAACAAGTTTGATTGCTTAACATGTTGAAACACTTAATCATGTAAATGACAATTTCATTTAATATATATATAAACATGGAAAAGTTCGGGTCACTACAGTACCTACCCGTTAAATAAATTTCGTCCAGAAATTTTAAGCAGTTGGAGGTGTTGACGTATCTTCTGGAAATAAAAGCGGGTATTTCTTCTTCATCTGATCTTCACACTCCCAGGTGAACTCGGGTCCTCTACGAGCATTCCATCGAACCTTAACAATCGGTATCTTGTTTTGTTTAAGTCTCTTAACCTCACGATCCATTATTTCGACGGGTTCTTCAATGAATTGAAGTTTTTCATTGATTTGGATTTCGTCCAACGGAATAGTGAGATATTATTTAGCAAAATATTTCTTCAAATTCGAGACGTGGAAAGTGTTATGTACATTCGCAAGTTGTTGAGGTAACTCAAGTCGGTAAGCTACTGGTCCGACACGATCAATAATCTTGAATGGTCCAATATACCTTGGATTTAATTTCCCTCTTTTACCAAATCGAACAACACCTTTCCAAGGTGCAACCTTAAGCGTGACCATCTCTCCAATTTCAAATTCTATGTCTTTTCTTTTAATGTCAGCGTAGCTCTTTTGTCGACTTTGGGCGGTTTTCAACCGTTGTTGAATTTGGATGATCTTCTCGGTAGTTTCTTGTTTTATCTCCGGACCCGTAATCTGTCTATCCCCCACTTCAATCCAACAAATCGGAGACCTGCACTTTCTACCATAAAGTGCTTCAAACGGAGCCATCTCAATGCTTGAATGGTAGCTATTGTTGTAGGAAAATTCTGCTAACGGTACATGTCGATCCCAACTGTTTCCGAAATCAATAACACATGCTCGTAGCATGTCTTCAAGCGTTTATATCGTCCTTTCACTCTGCCCATCAGTTTGTGGATGATAGGCAGTACTCATGTCTAGACGAGTTCCTAATGCTTGCTGTAATGTCTGCCAGAATCTTGAAATAAATCTGCCATCCCTATCAGAGATAATAGAGATTGGTATTCCATGTCTGGAGACGATTTTCTTCAAATACAGTCGTGCTAACTTCTCCATCTTGTCATCTTCTCTTATTGGCAGGAAGTGTTCTGATTTGGTGAGACGATCAACTATTACCCAAATAGTATCAAAACCACTTGCAGTCCTTGGCAATTTAGTGATGAAATCCATGGTAATGTTTTCTCATTTCCATTTCGGGATTTCGGGTTGTTGAAGTAGACCTGATGGTTTCTGATGCTCCGATTTGATCTTAGAACACGTCAAACATTCCCCTACGTATTTAGGAACATCAGCTTTCATACCTGGCCACCAATAATGTTTCTTGAGATCCTTGTACATCTTTCCCGTTCCAGGATGTATTTAGTACCTAGTTTTATGAGCTTCTCTAAGTACCATTTCTCTCATATCTCCAAATTTTGGTACCCAAATCCTTTCAGCCCTATATCGGATTCCATCTTCCCGAATATTAAGATGCTTCTTCGATCCTTTGGGTATTTCATTCTTTAAATTTCCCTCTTTTAAAACTCCTTGTTGCGCCTCCTTTATTTGAGTAGTAAGGTTATTGTGAATCATTATATTCATAGATTTTACTCGAATGGGTTCTCTGTCCTTTCTACTCAAGGCGTCGGCTACCACATTTGCCTTCCCCGGGTGGTAACGAATCTCAAAGTTGTAATCATTCAACAATTCAATCCACCTACGCTGCCTCATGTTCAGTTGTTTCTGATTAAATATGTGTTGAAGACTTTTGTGGTCGGTATATATAATACTTTTGACCCCATATAAATAGTGCCTCCAAGTCTTTAATGCAAAAACTAACCGTGCCTAATTCCAAATCATGCATCGTATAATTTTGCTCGTGAATCTTCAATTGTCTAGACGCATAAGCAATTACCTTTGTTCGTTGCATTAATACACAACCGAGACCTTGCTTTGAGGCATCACAATATATCACAAAATCATCATTCCCTTTAGGCAATGACAATATAGGTGCCGTAGTTAGCTTTTTCTTCAATAACTAAAACGTCTTCTCTTGTTCATCCTTCCATTCAAATTTCTTCCCTTTATGCGTTAATGCAGTCAAGGGTTTTGCTATTTTGGAGAAATCTTGGATGAATCTTCTGTAGTAACCAGCCAATCCTAAAAATTGACGTATATGCTTCGGAGTTTTTGGGGTTTCCCACTTTTCAACAGTTTCTGTAACGACCCGGATTTTTCCGATCATTTTATACTTATGAGATTAATATTTACATAAAATAAACCTTACCAACATGATAAGCAATCCAAACTGTTGAGACTTATGTTTTTGAAAAGAGTTTCACACAACGTTTGACCGTCCAATTTGATCGATGATATCACGAACTATATAACACACGATAATTATACGATTATGTATATGTACATATCTATACATATTTAACATGATTTAAGGATGGTTTAACATTTCATTGTGAACTAACAACAATGAGTTATAAGTATACTTTGAGACCACTAACTTAAGTTATCAAAACGATAACTATATGTAACATTCTTTGACATATATACTTACAATATATAATGTGTTGGTGATCTATGTCACAGATATGATTTAAGTGTAATGCGATTAATTTGTAACCAAAATAATCTTGATAAATATCGAACAAGTTTGGGGAAGTATGGAGTGCACACTTGTGTGAACTTATCTTGATTATGACGGGGGTTCGGGGGCAGCGCCCCCGATAAGCGGGGTCCAAGGGGTGGCAACCCCTGGCGGGGTCCAAGGGGCAGAGCCTCTTTTACAGTTATAAACCCGTCCATATTTGAATTCTCGTTCCGATTCCTCAAAATTTCTACAAGTATATCAAGGGTATATGTAACCGTATCATACATAGCTTCTATACGTATTTACTATTGGTATATACCAACAATAAACTTCAATGATCAGCCACTAGACATGATGTTACATGTGGGAACCAGCCATTTAACCTCATGTGTGACTTTTGTGCAAGAAAACAAACTAAATCTCCTATATATCCATCCCATAATCATGCTATTTTGCACACACACACACATACAATTTCATTTCCAATTTTCTTTCAAGTTAATTCACTCCCTAATCTCTCTTCATTTACCTAATCAAGAACATATCAATATAGTCATCCGATTTCAAGGAGATTACTTCCAATCTTTCAAATCCCACTCCACCACTCTTTTGATTCCAAGATTTTTCTTACCTTTTCCAGTAGCTTTGTCCAAGTAACTTGAGGTAGTAACCTTATTCATAACCTTATTCGATTCATATTTATATAGCTATTTTATTTTGTGTTATAAAATTTTAACAACAAGAACATAGTTTGAGTGATTTCAAACTTGTTCGCAAACTAAATAGATCCTTCTAATTTGATTTTTAAAAAAACTTCAAGACCTGTAATATATCATATTATGACAAAATCGGGTTAATCATATCTTGGCTAATTAACATAATATTTAATATATATTTACTTATGATTTTATTTTATATATTTCAGGACCACCCGTAAACAACACGAGAAGATTAATCATAAGACCTCATGATTGTACGCAACACGTCATTTGACAACACGGTACTTTATGTACGCAACACGTCATTTGACAACATGGTACCATGGGTCAAGATTAATTCTGATCAATACGAATACGATGGGGTCTTTATTTATTTTATTTAAGCAACTAATTGTGGACCACTAACATCGGACTGCTAACTACGGACTAAAAAAATATTAAAAGTATTAAAAGTATATATATATATATATATATATATATATATATATATATATATATATATATATATATATATATATATATATATATATGTAACGATTACTTGAAAAGAAAATATGTTGATATATTATATATATGGTTAGGTTCGTGATATCTATCGGAGACCAAGTCGAGTTAAATACCTTCAAGACAAAAGTGAGTATATAGTCCCACTTTTAAACTCTAAATATTTCGGGATGAGAATACATGCATTTTATGATTTACGTTATGGACACAAGTGATTAAAAAAATATATTCTACGTTGAGTTGTACCACTGGCATACTTCCCTGTAACTTGGTAACTACTATTTACATGAGGTATTGTAAATGCGAATCCTGTTGATAGATCTATCGGGCCTGACAACCCCAACCGGACTGGACGACCAGTATTCAACGGTTGCACAGTACTTCGTTTCGGTGACTACACTTGGTACGGTGTAGTAAGATTTCATAATAAAGGGAATATGCGACGTTGATTAAATGTTAAGTATGGTTATCAAGTGCTCAACAACTTAGAATATTTTTATTAAAACGTTTATATATGAAATCTTGTGGTCTATATTCATAACGCTGCCGGCTTTAAACCTATATCTCACCAACTTTATGTTGACGTTTTAAGCATGTTTATTCTCAGGTGATAACTAAAAGCTTCCGCTGCAACATGTTGAATTTAAGCAAGATCTTGAGTATGCATATTTGTGTCAAAAATAAAACTGCATATCGGAGGATTTGTAATGTAAAATATGTTGGAGGTCGTATTGTTATTATCACATATAAAGTTTGTAAGTCTAAGATTATCGCTAAACGATAAACATTATTAAGTTGTTTAAACCTTGTATTTGTAATAAAAGCTATGGTTTGTATTGTAAAAACGAATGCAGTTTTTGAAAAATGTCGCATATAGAGGTCAATAACTCGCGATGAAATCATATGTTATTGTATTCGTCCTTATGGTTAAGGTCGGGTTATGACAGTTTCTATCTTTGCCGGATCCACCTTAATACCTTCTTTGTTCACTATGTGACCGAGGAATTGAACTTCTTCCAACCAAAATGCACACTTTGAAAACTTAGCGTACAATTCTTCCTTTCTCAATACTTCTAACACCTTTCTCAAATGTTCACCGTCTTCTTGGTCATTCTTTGAGTAAATAAGTATGTCATCAATGAAAACAATGACAAACTTATCAAGGTATGGTCCACACACTCGGTTCATAAGGTCCATGAACACAGCTGGTGCATTAGTTAAACCAAACGGCATGACCATAAACTCGTAATGACCGTAACGTGTTCTAAAAGCAGTCTTTGGAATATCATCTTCTTTCACCCGCATTTGATGATACCCGGAACGTAAGTCAATCTTTGAATAAACAGACGAGCCTTGTAGTTGATCAAATAAGTCGTCGATTCTCGATAGTGGGTAGCGGTTCTTGATGGTAAGTTTGTTCAACTCTCGGTAGTCGATACACAACCTGAATGTACCATCTTTCTTCTTGACAAACAAAACAGGAGCTCCCCACGGTGATGTGCTTGTCGAATGAAACCACGCTCTAAAAGTTCTTGTAATTGGCTTTGCAGTTCTTTCATCTCACTGGGTGCGAGTCTGTAAGGAGCACGAGCTATTGGTGCAGCTCCTGGTACAAGATCTATTTGAAATTCAACGGATCGATGTGGGGGTAATCCTGGTAATTCTTTCGGAAATACATCGGGGAATTCTTTTGAGACAGAAACATCATTGATGCTTTTTTCTTCAGTTTGTACTTTCTCGACATGTGCTAGAACAGCATAGCAACCTTTTCTTATTAGTTTTTGTGCCTTCAAATTACTAATAAGATGTAGCTTCATGTTGCTCTTTTCTCCGTACACCATTAAGGGTTCTCTTTCTTCTCGTACAATGCGAATTGCATTTTTATAACATACGATCTCTGCTTTCACCTTCTTCAGCCAGTCCATGCCAACTATTACATCAAAACTCCCTAACTCTATGGGTATCAAATCAATCTTAAATATTTCACTACCCAGTTTAATTTCTCGATTCTGGCATATATAATCTGCTGAAATTAATATACCATTTGCTAATTCGAGTAAAAATTTACTATCCAAAGGCGTCAATGGACAACTTAATTTAGCACAAAAATCTCTACTCATATAGCTTCTATCCGCACCCGAATCAAATAAAACGTAAGCAGATTTATTGTCAATAAGAAACGTACCCGTAACAAGCTCTGGGTCTTCCTGTGCCTCTGCCGCATTAATATTGAAAACTCTTCCGCGGCCTTGTCCATTCGTGTTCTCCTGGTTCAGGCAATTTCTAATAATGTGGCCCGGTTTTCCACATTTATAACAAACTACATTGGCATAACTTGCTCCGACACTACTTGCTCCGCCATTACTCGTTCCGACACCATTTGTTCCTTTCGTTCTTTTAACCCCTGGTCCGTAGACCTCACACTTCGCCGAGCTATGACCATTTCTTTTACACTTGTTGCAAAATTTGGTGCAGAACCCCTAGTTATACTTTTCACACCTTTGGCATAGCTGCTTCTGATTGTTGTTGTTGGGATGATTGGTGTAGTTGCTGCTGTTGTTGTTGTTGTTGTTGGGCCGTTTGTTGTAGTTGCGATTGATGTTGCGATTGTTGGGATAGGTGTTGTGATTATTGTTGTAATTGCTGCTATTGTTGTATTGGTGATTCTTATCACCGTTTTCCTCCCACTTTCTTTTGACTTGCTTCACATTGGCCTCTTCAGCAGTCTGTTCTTTAATTCTTTCTTCAATCTGGTTCACTAGTTTGTGAGCCATTCTACATGCCTGTTGTATGGAGGCGAGCTCGTGTGAACTTATATCTTCTTGGATTCTTTCCGGTAATCCTTTCACAAACGCGTCGTTCTTCTCTTCCTCATCTTCGAACGCTCCCGGACACAATAGGCATAATTCTGTGAATCGTCTTTAGTACGTGGTAATATCAAATCCTTGGGTTCGTAACCCTCTAAGTTCTGTCTTGAGCTTATTGACCTCGGTTCTGGGACGGTACTTTTCGTTCATCAAGTGCTTGAATGCTAACCACGGTAGTGCGTAAGCATCATCTTGTCCCACTTGCTCTAGATAGGTATTCCACCATGTTAACGCAGAACCTGTGAAGGTATGCGTAGCGTACTTCACTTTGTCCTCTTCAGTACACTTACTTATGGCAAACACCGATTCGACCTTCTCGGTCCACCGTTTCAATCTGATCGGTCCTTCGGTTCCATCAAATTCCAAAGGTTTGCAGGCAGTGAATTCTTTGTAGGTACATCCTACATGATTTCCTGTAATGCTAGATCCAAGGTTATTATTGGTATGTAGCGCAGCCTGTACTGCGTCTATGTTTGAAGCAAGAAAGGCACGAAATTCCTCTTCGCTCATATTTAAAGTGTGTCGAGTAGTCGGTGCCATTTCCTTCAAAATAGTAAAATGAAACGAGTTAATCATATAGAATATCAAGAGTAGTCAATAGTATTTCGTAGCGTAATATGAACTTATTTATAAAAGCTCTTTCTTCATATTTGCGTTTTATACTCTTTAATTCGGGTAGTACCTACCCGTTAAGTTCATACTTAGTAGCTAACATACCATTTCAACTACTACAATTCTATATGAAAAACTAATCACAAAAAAAAAAACAAAATATATATATATATATATATATATATATATATATATATATATATATATATATATATATATATATATATATATATATATCTATATATATATATCATATTCAAGCATTTATACAATAACTTGCAAACTTACAATACCGCTATTTTACATATAGCATGAAATATAGCACATAAAACTTTGATACAAAATAGTTACGAAGATAATTCTAGTTAATAAATAAGGCGTTCAGCAAAGGCAATAAAGACACGTAATTCATACGTCCAGAAACAAGTCATGCATTCTCGTTTTACTAGGACTACTTCCCATCCTTGGTCTTGTGGAACATAACCGTTATGGCCGTTGATAAGACAACATTTTGTAACATCGTCAAAGGGACGAGGGTTACGTAATGTCCAACAGTCCCGTAACAATCTAAAAACTTTGTTTCTCACCCCAACTACTGAGTCCGTCACTTGTGGGAACGTTTTGTTTAATAGTTGTAGCCCAATGTTCTTGTTCTCACTTTGGTGAGAAGCGAACATTACTAACCCGTAAACATAACATGCTTCTTTATGTTGCATGTTAGCCGCTTTTTCTAAATCACGAAGTCCTATATTCGGATATATTGAGTCAAAATAATTTCTTAACCCGTTGCGTAAAATAGCATTTGGGTTCCCCGCAATATATGCGTCAAAGTAAACACATCGTAACTTATGGATTTCCCAATGTGATATCCCCCATCTTTCAAACGAAAGCCTTTTATAAACCAAGGCATTCTTGGAACGTTCTTCGAATGTCTTACAAACTGATCTCGCCTTAAATAGTTGTGCCGAAGAATTCTGACCGACTCTAGACAAGATTTCATCAATCATGTCTCCGGGTAGGTCTCTTAAAATATTGGGTTGTCTATCCATTTTTGTGTTTTTATACTGTAAAATAGACAAGAGTTAGATTCATAAAAAAATACTTATTAATACAAGCAATTTTTACATATATCATAAAGCATAAGCACACTATATTACATATATTACACCACACGAATACAACTATCTTATTCCGACTCGCTCGTTTCTTCTTCTTTCGTTTTGGTTCGTTTTACCAAGTTTCTAGGGATATATGATGTTCCCCTAATACGAGCCGTCGTTTTCCACATTGGTTTAGAAAAACCTGGTGGTTTAGAGGTTCCCGGGTTATTGTCACAACTTAAGAAATACGGGTGTTGACGATACATATAAAGTTCATCGGGTTTGGAATCAAATTTCTCTATTTTTATGCCCTTTCCCTTATTGTTCTCTTTTGCCTTATTAAATTGTGTTGGGGTAATTTCTATAACATTATCAGAATCCTTGTCGGGATCCGATTCATCGGAGAATTGGTAATCCTCCCAATACTTTGCTTCCTTGGCAGAAACACCATTGACCATAATTAACTTTGGTCGGTTGGTTGAGGATTTTCTTCTACTTAACCGTTTTATTATTTCCCCCACTGGTTCTATTTCTTCTTCCGGTTCCGATCCTTCTTCCGGTTCCGACTCTTTTTCCGGTTCCTCTTCGGGAACTTGTGAATCAGTCCACGAATCATTCCAATTTACATTTGACTTTTCATTATTATTAGGTGAGTCAATGGGACTTGTTCTAGAGGTAGACATCTATCACATAATATCAAACACGTTAAGATATTAATATATCACATAATATTCACATGTTAAAAATATATAGTTTCCAACAAAATTTGTTAAGCAATCATTTTTTAAGTAAACATGGTCGAAGTCCAGACTCACTAATGCATCCTAACAAACTCGATAAGACACACTAATGAAAAATTCTGGTTCTCTAAGACCAACGCTTGGATACCAACTGAAATGTCCCGTTCTTATTGATTAAAAACGTTCCATATTAATTGATTTCGTTGCGAGGTTTTGACCTCTATATGAGACGTTTTTCAAATACTGCATTCATTTTAAAACAAAGCATAACCTTTATTTCATCAATAAAGGTTTAAAAAGCTTTACGTAGATTATCAAATAATGATAATCTAAAATATCCTGTTTACACGCGACCATTACATAATGGTTTACAATACAAATATGTTATAACGAAATAAGTTTCTTAAATGCAGTTTTTACACAATATCATACAAGCATGGACTCCAAATCTCGTCCTTATTTAAGTATGCGACAGCGGAAGCTCTTAATAATCACCTGAGAATAAACATGCTTAAAACGTCAACAAAAATGTTGGTGAGTTATAGGTTTAACCTATATATTATCAAATCATAATAATAGACCACAAGATTTCATATTTCAATACACATCCCATACATAGAGATAAAAATCATTCATATGGTGATCACCTGGTAACCGACATTAACAAGATGCATATATAAGAATATCCCCATCATTCCGGGACACCCTTCGGATATGATATAAATTTCGAAATACTAAAGCATCCGGTACTTTGGATGGGGTTTGTTAGGCCCAATAGATCTATCTGTAGGATTCGCGTCAATTAGGGTGTCTGTTCCCTAATTCTTAGATTACCAGACTTAATAAAAAGGGGCATATTCGATTTCGATAATTCAACCATAGAATGTAGTTTCACGTACTTGTGTCTATTTTGTAAATCATTTATAAAACCTGCATGTATTCTCATCCCAAAAATATTAGATTTTAAAAGTGGGACTATAACTCACTTTCACAGATTTTTTACTTCGTCGGGAAGTAAGACTTGGCCACTGGTCGATTCACGAACCTATAACAAATATGTACATATATATCAAAGTATGTTCAAAATATATTTACAACACTTTTAATACATTTTGATGTTTTAAGTTTATTAAGTCAGCTGTCCTCGTTAGTAACCTACAACTAGTTGTCCACAGTTAGATGTACAGAAATAAATCGATATATATTATCTTGAATCAATCCACGACCCAGTGTATACATATCTCAGTATTGATCACAACTCAAACTATATATATTTTGGAATCAACCTCAACCATGTATAGCTAACTCCAACATTCACATATAGAGTGCCTATGGTTGTTCCGAAATATATATAGATGTGTCGACATGATAGGTCGAAACATTGTATACGTGTCTATGATATCTCAAGATTACATAATATATAATACAAGTTGATTAAGTTATGGTTGGAATAGATTTGTTACCACTTTTCACGTAGCTAAAATGAGTAGTTTTTACCAATTTTATTTTGCTCGCCATTTCTTTGTTTCTAATCCGTTTTGAGTGATTTAAGCGGCCACGGTTTCGTATTGAACTTGAATTTATGAAACTAAACAGAAAAGGTATAGTTTTATAGTCGGAAATACAAGTTACAAGTCGTTTTTGAAAGAGGTAGTCATTTCCGTCGAAAGAACGACATCTTGATGACTGTTTTGAAAAACATACTTTCACTTTGAGTTTAACCATGATTTTTGGATATGGTTTCGTGTTCATAAGAAAAATCATTTTCCCAGAAGTATAGCTTTTAAATCAAAGTTTTTCATAGTTTTTAATTATCCAAACCAAAACAGCCCCCGGTTGTAACTACGACGGCGTAAATCCGGTTTTATGGTGTTTATCGTGTTTCCGGGTTTTAAATCATTAAGTTAGCATATCATATAGATATATATCATGTGTATAGTTGATTTTAAAAGTGTAGTTAGAAGGATTAATTTTATTTGCGAACAAGTTTAGAATTAACTAAACTATGTTCTAGTGATTACTAGTTTACCACTTCGAATATGATAGCTTTTTATGTATGAATCGAATGATGTTATGAACATCATTACTACCTTAAGTTCCTTGGATAAACCTACTGGAAAATAGAAAAATGGATCTAGCTTCAACGGATCCTTGGATGGCTCGAAGTTCTTGAAGCAGAATCATGACACGAAAACAAGTTCAAGTAAGATCATCACTTGAAATAAGATTGTTATAGTTATAGAAATTGAACCAAAGTTTGAATATGATTATTACCTTGTATTAGAATGATAACCTACTGTAAGAAACAAAGATTTCTTGAGGTTGGATGATCACCTTACAAGATTGGAAGTGAGCTAGCAAACTTGGAAGTATTCTTGATTTTATGAAACTAGAACTTGTAGAATTTATGAAGAACACTTAGAACTTGAAGATAGAACTTGAGAGAGATCAATTAGATGAATAAAATTGAAGAATGAAAGTGTTTGTAGGTGTTTTTGGTCGTTGGTGTATGGATTAGATATAAAGGATATGTAATTTTGTTTTCATGTAAATAAGTCATGAATGATTACTCATATTTTTGTAATTTTATGAGATTTTTCACGCTAGTTGCCAAATGATGGTTCCCACACGTGTTAGGTGACTCATATGGGCTGCTAAGAGCTGATCATTGGAGTGTATATACCAATAGTACATACATCTAAAAGCTGTGTATTGTACGAGTACGAATACGGGTACATACGAGTAGAATTGTTGATGAAACTGAACGAGGATGTAATTGTAAGCATTTTTGTTAAGTAGAAGTATTTTGATAAGTGTCTTGAAGTCTTTCAAAAGTGTATGAATACATATTAAAACACTACATGTATATACATTTTAACTGAGTCGTTAAGTCATCGTTAGTCGTTACATGTAAGTGTTGTTTTGAAACCTTTAAGTTAACGATCTTGTTAAATGTTTTTAACCCAATGTTTATAATATCAAATGAGATTTTAAATTATTAAATTATCATGATATTATGATGTACGAATATCTCTTAATATGATATATATATACATTAAATGTCGTTACAACGATAATCGTTACATATATGTCTCGTTTCAAAAATCATTAAGTTAGTAGTCTTGTTTTTACAAATGAAGTTCATTGTTAATATACTTAATGATATGTTTACTTATCATAATATCATGTTAACTATATATATAACCATATATATGTCATCATATAGTTTTTACAAGTTTTAACGTTCGTGAATCACCGGTCAACTTGGGTGGTCAATTGTCTATATGAAACCTATTTCAATTAATCAAGTCTTAACAAGTTTGATTGCTTAACATGTTGGAAACACTTAATCATGTAAATAAAAATTTCATTTAATATATATATAAACATGGAAAAGTTCGGGTCACTACATAAATAAGGTTTAGAATCTGAGATAGTATGTAATCATGACGAGATATTCGGGAAATGAGGGTGAAAATGGTATTTCGGGCTGGTTCACCAGTAAGTGCTTCAGGTTCTTCGCCAAGAGGTGAATTTGGTTGATGGAAAGGATCACCTTCTTTTTGTCTCCAATGATTAAGTAGGCTACGAACCCATTAAATGAATTGGTGGATACATTCTGGTGACACTGCTTTCGGAGCTTAGGTGAAGCTCCATATCAGAATAGCTGTCGGAATCCGAGGAATTCGAACTGGTTGAGGGATTCATCTTGTACGATCAGATGAAAGATTTTCGATAAGAAATAGATTATAGGATGTAGATTAGTACCCTGCAATACATAATTTACATATGCCTATATAATACTAAAATCCCATAAGTTATGGAGGAATCTACGGAAGCTGTCAGGCAAAGGTAACAATAACTGATACGCTAAGATATGAATTTATCTATACACTGTCTATGCAATAGAGGCAGTAAGACGTGTCTTAGACTTTAAGGATGATAAGCAAATAATTTTTGACACTAAATGATAAGCAAAACTTTTGACATGCAGACATGGTCGAAGTCCAGACCCACTAATGCATCTAAACATCTATCAATTAGACACACTAATGCAAGACCTGGTTTGCTAAGACCACCGCTCTGATACCAACTGTAGAGACCCGTCCAAGTCCATCTGGACGAATACATTACATTTGATTACATCGCGAGGTACTTGACCTCTATATGATACATTTTACAAACATTGCATTCATTTTTAAAATACATACTTTCATTACATCGAAAGTTGACGACATGCATACCATTTCATAATATATCCAGCTATAATTGACTTAATAATAATCTTGATAAACTCAACGACTCGAATGCAACGTCTTTTGAAATATGCCATTAATGACTCCAAGTAATATCTCTAAAATGAGCAAATGCACAGCGGAAGATTTCTTTCATACTTGAGAATAAACATGCTTTAAAGTGTCAACCAAAAGGTTGGTGAGTTCATTAGTTTAACATAAATAATCATTTTCATCATTTTAATAGACCACAAGATTTTCTTTTTCATTTCTCATAAATATACGTCCCATGCATAGAGACAAAATTCATTCATATGGATTGAACACCTGGTAACCGACATTAACAAGATGCATATAAGAATATCCCCTATCATTCCGGGATATCCATCGGACATGATAAAACAAAATCGAAGTACTAAAGCATCCGGTACTTTGGATGGGGTTTGTTAGGCCCAATAGATCTATCTTTAGGATTCGCGTCAATTAGTAGATCGGTTTACTAATTCTTAGGCTACCAAGCAAAAGGGGCATATTCGGCTTCGATCATTCAACCATATAATGTAGTTTCGATTACTTGTGTCTATTTCGTAAAACATTTATAAAAGCGCATGTATTCTCAGTCCCAAAAATATATATTACAAAAGCATTTAAAAGGGGAGTAATGAAACTCACTCTACAATATTTTGTAGTAAAAATATTCATACGACGATACTGAACAATGCAAGGTTGGCCTCGGATTCACGAACCTATATCATTTGTTTATATATTAATACACATAATCGTAATCAAATAAGTTTATTTATTTATATTGTTAATATGCTTATTATATTAATAATTTATTAACTATATTCATTTGTATATTTTTAATACTTAAAACTTATATATAGAAGTATCATCTCATGTATTAAAATTTAATATATTTATATTCAGTATTTGAAATAAGTAGTTAATATTTATTTAAAAAGGTAGATTATCACTGTTAATATATTAAGTTAAAAATATTTTTATGTTAGTAATAATAATCATAAAATAATGATATTAGTATTAATATTAATAGTTGTGATAATAATGGTACTCATAATATAAAAATTCTAATGATAATATGGTTAGTTTTTAATGATAACAAAATAATATTTTTTTTAATAAGAGTGATAATAATGATAATAATACTAATCATATTTATGATAATAATGATAATATTTGTAATAATACTTATGTTAATAATGATAGAAACAATAATAATAATAATACTAATACTTATACAATGATAATAATAATAATAATACTAATAATAGTAATCATAATCATAATAATAATAATACTTGTATCAATATTAATAATAATAATACTAATACTACTTAATGATATTATTTAGTAATAACAAAAATGATAATAGCATTAATCCTATTATTTATTATTATTTATTAACAAAATAACAACAATTATTAGCAATAATAACAATAATAATAATAATAATAATAATAATAATAATAATAATAATAATAATAATAATAATAATAATAATAATAATAATAAAAGAAAGGAGACTACCTTCAAAGAATCAGGTTTCTCATAAAAAAAAAAGAAATTGCCCCAAGTCGGGCTCGAACCCGTGACCTCCCGCTCAAACACAAACACGCCAAACCATTCCTCTAAGTCCGTTTTTTTTTGTAATCATGCACACTTTAAAATTTATAACCCGTTTTTACTTTTATGTTTTAACTTCATCTCTTTCACAGATATCAGAAGCATCGCTCAGGAAGTTTTATAATCAAAATAACTAATTTAGTATTATTTAAGACATATTAACATCCATTAATATATATATATATATATATATATATATATATATATATATATATATATATATATATATATATATATATATATATATATATATATATATATATATATAGCTGTGTTTGTAATTAAACAAGAAAAATGAAAAAAATAAAAAGAAAAAAAAAATAAAAAGATTACTGCTGTTCGACGCAGATAAAAAAATTGGATGATCGATGGGAACGTTTTTAGATAAAACTTTCAACACAAAATGTGTTTTAAATCATCTTTAAAAACTTTCTAAATTATCAATTTAACTGGATTCATCACATATTGTGACGACCCGAGAATTTTCGACCAAATTTAAACTTTATCTTTATATGCTTCCGACACAATAAGCAAAGTCTGTAATGTTGAGTCTCAAAAACTTTGAACTGTTTTGTATATTCAATTGACCTTTGACCATTCTCGACGATTCACGAACAACTATATATAAATAGATACATATACATTAATTTTAAAATATTATTTGCAATAATATATGATTTAATTGTTGAAAATAAATATGAAAAATAATATGCGATGTAATGAAAACTATTATTATAAATATATAGATATATATTTATATATATAAATATGTATATAAATATTACTTGTAAATATATAAATTATATTAAATTCAATGGTTTAAAGATATATAATATATTTATTTTAGTAGTTAAAGTTGCTATTTAAAACTGTTTGCATATAGAAAGAGAATATATTAAAAATAATTGATTTCGAGCTTAATTGGTAAACGTCGGTAACACTCGGTTGATGTTTTGTTAGTTTTAATATAAATATTGTACATGTTCATGAAGGATTGAAATAAAAGTTGGATTGTAAATCGATTACGAAGATGGTAGATTTGTTAAAAATATTTTTACCTTTTTAAATGTAAATATTAGTACTCCGTACATATAAATCGGAACAGAAAATAAATAATTTTCGAACTTTTTTTATCACGTTTCAAACAGTTAATGAGTGAAATAATTAATTATATTTAATCTAAAAATTCGGAAATTTTTAGGAACACTCTTATATATTGACTGTTTAGCAATGGACACGAAATAATACCCCTAAATTTTATATCGATAAAGTAGGGCGGCTAGTATTTCAACACTGTGTGATTTATATTAACTTTTTGTGATTGTTTTCAAACTTCAGTACAATAATGTAATCATATTTTTCCCACTTGTGTCTTTACTGTGATTTATATCAAGATATGTTATTGTTATTGCTCCCACTTGTGTTAAAAGAAAAACCTCATACACTTATCCTTCTTTGTTAATTAAGGATCCCGTCTCCTGTTGTAATCATCTCCACCACATCTTTCTCAACAAGATAAATTATTAGTTAATCGCCTACTATTACTAGTCGTTGTTATTTGGAACCACCACTTTATAGAGTCACCACTTGGAACCTTGAAACCACACCACCGGTAACACCATCATCCGTCACCTTACAGTCCACAAACACAACACCTTGTTGTTTTTGTTCCGTTCGAAAACAACCATCGTACAACCTCCACACCCCACGACGACTACCATCCCCATACCTATTTCTCGCTGTTTTTCTGTTTACAATTCGAATTGAATAAACCACTGTTATACAACTTCTTCTTTATAGTTTAACCGTGAACCATTGTCACTACCGGGAGTTAACTGTTACGATCAACAAAACCATCTTACTCTCTCACCTCTCTCTCTCACTTCTATTTCTTGTTAACAACCTCTGCAAAGACCCATTTGTCACTACTGTTCGGTTTCTTTTCTACCACGATCACCAAAACCACCAAAACTCACCTGGGATTGTAGTCCTATTACCGAACCACCACCACGAACCACCTTGGGTTTCGGTTATGTTTAATTGATCTTCACCCAAATCTATCATTACCCGCAACCTCGTTAACTATTCCTATTTTGTTCAACTGACCACCGGAGCACTACCATAAAGTGAACCACCATCTCCGGCGACTGATACACGTTTATGTTCCATTTTTCTGTTTTTGCGAGAGATAAACGAAAATGATAATATGTAGAAGAAGATAAATAGTGAATATGAGTGAGGAAGGTGACGAAATGATTAGAATGAAAATGGTGATATGCATGATGAAGTCGACAACGTAGGACTATGCTACTGTAGTTCCTGTTTTATTTCTGATACAGTGAAGACGAGAAGGAATAAGATGATAGATAAAGTGGATGTGATATTGGTGAAATAACGATGATGATAATAGGATATAGATGATGTTTATGATGTAGGATGGATCGAACGATGGATGATGGGAGATGATGATACAGGAGATAGATATATGAAGATAATGATTATGTTTATCATCGAACTGGATTTTTGAAGAATAAAGGGATAACATAAAACAGCTTAGATAGATTTAAATCTTCCGCTGTGTATTTGCTCATTTTAGAGATATTACTTGGAGTCATTCTTGACATATTTCAAAAGACGTTGCATTCGAGTCGTTGTGTTTATCAAGATTATTATTAAGCCAATTATAGTTGGATATATTATGAAATGGCATGCATGTCTGTCAACTTCAGATGTAATGAAAGATTGTCTTTTCAAAACGATTGCGATGTTTGTAAAATGTGTCATATAGAGGTCAAGTACCTCGCGATGTAATCAACTGTTGGGAATCGTTTATAATCGATATGGACTTCGTCCGGATGGATTAGGACGGGTCCTTTCAGTTGGTATCAGAGCGGTGGTCTTAGCGAACCGGGTCTGCATTAGTGTGTCTAACTGATAGTCGTTAGAATGCATTAGTGAGTCTGGACTTCGACCGTGTCTGCATGTCAAAAGTTTTGCTTACCATTTAGTGTCGAAAAATTAATTGCTCATCATCCTTAAAGTCTAGACACGTCCTACTGCTACTATTGCATAGACAGTGTATAGATAAATTTATATCTTAGCATATCTGTTATTGTTACCTTTGCCTGACAGATTCCGTAGATTCCTCCGTAATTTATGGGATTTTAGTATTAAATATGCATATGTAAAATTATATATTGCAGGGTACTAATCTACATCCTATATTTTTTTTTTATCGAAAATCCTTCATCTGATCGTACTAGATGAATCCCTCAACCAGTTTGAGTCCTTTAGATTCCGATAGCTATTCCGACAGCTATTCCGACATAGAGTTTCACTCGAGTTTCGAAAGCAGAGTCACCGGAATGAATCAACCAATCAGCCATTATCAATTCATCTAATGGGTTCGTAGTCAACTTAATTAATGGAAACGCGCAGAAGGCAATCCCTTCCACCCACCGAATTCACCTCTTGACAATGAACCTGAAGCGTTTACCGGCGAACCTGTTCGAGACACCATTTTCATTCTCATTTCCGGGGTAACTTGACAAGATTATATTCTATCCACAATTCTGAACCTTATTCATCCGCTCGTTCCGACCGACAATCATCCTGGAGTAATAAGTCAACAAACTTCGCGCTCGAATAATCAATTCGGAGAATATGGTGCAAAATGTACCAGCTTCAGCAACATCACCGGCACCAACAATACAATCAATAACAGCACCAGTACCATCAACAATCCATGCTTCAATATCATCATCAGTACTTTGAGTATGATCTTCGTTCGACATGTCGAATATGTAATCTCTAAAGTTTTAAAGATTATTTATTCTAGTTCCAACCGAAAAGCAAATGAGTTTAATATTATATTAACTCATTAAATCCATGATTACATCTGAAGAAAATGTATATATATTTTCATAAAGATTGTAATTAAAAATTCTTTCGTACAAACTGTTAATGGTGAAAATATTTTAACGGGTAGGTAATACCCGAGGAATATTTAGATTTCACATTAATAAGTTACACTGTACATTCTTTGAATCTAATTCAACGGTCATTTATTATCCTACTTACATCCACCGATATACGTATCTGTTCACCGTAGAATAACCTTTTTCATTCAATTTTGTAATTGGATTTTGACCTATCAGAATCCGACAAGTGGCATAATGAAGAAAACATTTTACAAAATAAAATTTGTTAGAAACAAATAAATTAATTATGAGAAGAATTTTGTTAAGAATCCACGCTAAATGTTCCTAGCTAACTGGTTACATTTTATTTTTCGCAATTTAATTATCGCAATTTACATTCTCGCAATTTTATTTATCGTCATTTAATTTCTGTTATTTATTTCATGCACTTTAAGTATCGGGACACGTATACAAGGTTTTGACATATCATATCGACGCATCTATATATATTATTTGGAATAACCATAGACACTCTATATGTAGTAATGATCGAGTTCTCTATACAGGGTTGAGGTTGATTCTCAAATAATATATATAGTTTGAGTTGTGATCGAGTCTGAGACATGTACGCGGGTCAAAATATGTATTAATTAATTCATATTTTATATATTAAACTATACATGAATTATTGGATTGTTACTGTGGACTATCGACTGTGGACTAATAATATTGAACAATTAAAATGAATTAAAATATGGATTATAACATATCAAACTAAACAATTCTTCAAGTTGCCACTTGATTTCATCTTAAACCTCATTTGTATCTTGACGATTACAAACTACGTTAAAACCTTTCGTGATTCTTGAAAACACCTCAATCGATAGGATGAATCTACGGAAGGAAAGATTTATGCATATAGTTATGCACCTGAGAAACTCTCGGTAACTGAGTAAAAGTTTAACACATAGCCAAGTCAGATTCTTTGGCATTTATTAGCAAAAAAAATAACTTTGCGATCCCTTTTCAAAGTAGCCAATTTTGTCACAGCTCCAGCAAGTCAACTTCGACTTTTCATTCGAAGTAGTCTTACTATAATCCTGATATATATACAATTACCCTTTTGATACCGGATAATTCTTTTATATTCCCCCATATTACCAGCAGATGTACAAGCAACCTCGTTGCTTCCTGGCTTAAATATCTCTGACAAATCATTATATTTATTCATTGAAAACGTATCATATACTCATCCGCATCTTGTAACGAGAACTGCCATACCAATTACCGAGAATCAGCAATCAGTACTTTAAAAACTCACAGCATATCTACATCAACAGTTATATGTATGACATTTATCTCTTAGAATTATGATCTCTCATTCTGAAATTCTGAAAAGCAATCAGTCATAAATCAATACTCTGAATGTTGAAAAAGTTGAATGAAACAACAGAAACCATAGAAAACCGTAAACGACCTTAATCATCGAAAGTTTGATGATAAAGAATAGTATGTTGGAAAAGCTCAGAAAAGTTGGAACTGGAAAATGGATTGAGCTAACCACGAAGGAGACCAAGGACAAATACAAGGACCATACTATATATTCAAAGAATCCAGGTAATTCTGGATCCGATGAAACCTTCAACGAATATCTTGCTCCGTACTCATGTTAAAATCTTGCGGAAAATCTTTCTTCATCAACCATCGAACTTAGAAATTCCAAAATGTCATCATAAATATCTTCGATGTTTCTGAAGATATTTTCATAAATATTCTCGTCCGAAATTATTTATCTCTTCGTGCTATCTATATTACATCATAAAGGAAACTACTTTAGTTTCTAAAATTCTTTAAAATTCGAGTTTAAATTATGAATGTTATTGACGTAATGTTGGGGACTGATGCATGAGTTAGTATAATATAATGACACTTGATCAACGTGATTATATTACAGTAAGTCATGCTGAGTTTCTAAATGGAACATGATGATTCACAGATTATAACGTCATCATGTGCCATGTTACATAACTCTTTCATTCTGCTTAACTTCTGAACATATCAAGAAAATATATTCTTGATAGTTCTATTCTCAGTGATTCGGGTAATTTGACAAAACAAATCGTGCTACTACCTTTCCTTTCTACCTTGTATATTATGATAATTCGAAACTCCATATCTATGAATTCTGGACCGTTACTTACGAAAAGTAAACAAAAGCATGAAGCTCCGAAATAGAAAGGGGGTATAAATCGCAGCAAATAAGAGAGCGCATTAACTGTGGATGACAATAATTATAGGAGACAGAAGCAGTGACTTCGAAATATAAGGGAAGATATAAAGCCCAACAACAAGTCAGAAACTACAAACCGTGTATATCAGTGTTTATCACAACATAAAGACACGGGAGAATTAAAATCACTATAACCCCAAGGGCGAAGTAGAAGAAAACAGATTCCTCCGGTGGGAGTTGGAAAAGGAGAATGATTGTTGCGATAATAAGAATAAGGACAAGGATTGGAACTGGATTAAGCATTTTCACAATCTTTTGGAAACATGAACTAAGAAAGAAAATATAGGAATGGTGAGAACAATGACACAGAAGAGCTTAATTTATAATGGAAATATTAGACAGAGTAATCAAGGCAGATCTCCGTATTTAATTATAGAGATCCTAATTTCCTTAAATCTCGAAGAATCAGATCTTATAGATTTTCAAGATTTTCTTTTGAATCCCTTGAATTCCGAAATTCAACCAAAACAACGTCAAAAGTTAAAACAAAACTTTAATATTCATTTCATTCTTTTATGATAGCTTCCCTCGTACTCTTCAAGTAACCGAATTGTTTTATCCATATTACCCAATGGTGATGAAACTCTATTTTACAACTCATATACGTCATGAAAACATTCTTAATTGTTAGCCATGACCCCCTCACTCAAATTTCGGGACGAAATTTCTTTAACGGGTAGGTACTGTGACGACCCGAGAATTTTCGACCAAATTTAAACTTTATCTTTATATGCTTCCGACACAATAAGCAAAGTCTGTAATGTTGAGTCTCAAAAACTTTGAACTGTTTTGTATATTCAATTGACCTTTGACCATTCTCGACGATTCACGAACAACTATATATAAATAGATACATATACATTAATTTTAAAATATTATTTGCAATAATATATGATTTAATTGTTGAAAATAAATATGAAAAATAATATGCGATGTAATGAAAACTATTATTATAAATATATAGATATATATTTATATATATAAATATGTATATAAATATTACTTGTAAATATATAAATTATATTAAATTCAATGGTTTAAAGATATATAATATATTTATTTTAGTAGTTAAAGTTGCTATTTAAAACTGTTTGCATATAGAAAGAGAATATATTAAAAATAATTGATTTCGAGCTTAATTGGTAAACGTCGGTAACACTCGGTTGATGTTTTGTTAGTTTTAATATAAATATTGTACATATTCATGAAGGATTGAAATAAAAGTTGGATTGTAAATCGATTACGAAGATGGTAGATTTGTTAAAAATATTTTTACCTTTTTAAATGTAAATATTAGTACTCCGTACATATAAATCGGAACAGAAAATAAATAATTTTCGAACTTTTTTTATCAAGTTTCAAACAGTTAATGAGTGAAATAATTAATTATATTTAATCTAAAAATTCGGAAATTTTTAGGAACACTCTTATATATTGACTGTTTAGCAATGGACACGAAATAATACCCCTAAATTTTATATCGATAAAGTAGGGCGGCTAGTATTTCAACACTGTGTGATTTATATTAACTTTTTGTGATTGTTTTCAAACTTCAGTACAATAATGTAATCATATTTTTCCCACTTGTGTCTTTACTGTGATTTATATCAAGATATGTTATTGTTATTGCTCCCACTTGTGTTAAAAGAAAAACCTCATACACTTATCCTTCTTTGTTAATTAAGGATCCCGTCTCATGTTGTAATCATCTCCACCACATCTTTCTCAACAAGATAAATTATTAGTTAATTGCCTACTATTACTAGTCGTTGTTATTTGGAACCACCACTTTATAGAGTCACCACTTGGAACCTTGAAACCACACCACCGGTAACACCATCATCCGTCACCTTACAGTCCACAAACACAACACCTTGTTGTTTTTGTTCCGTTCGAAAACAACCATCGTACAACCTCCACACCCCACGACGACTACCATCCCCATACCTATTTCTCACTGTTTTTCTGTTTACAATTCGAATTGAATAAACTACTGTTATACAACTTCTTCTTTATAGTTTAACCGTGAACCATTGTCACTACCGGGAGTTAACTGTTACGATCAACAAAACCATCTTACTCTCTCACCTCTCTCTCTCACTTCTATTTCTTGTTAACAACCTCTGCAAAGACCCATTTGTCACTACTGTTCGGTTTCTTTTCTACCACGATCACCAAAACCACCAAAACTCACCTGGGATTGTAGTCCTATTACCGAACCACCACCACGAACCACCTTGGGTTTCGGTTATGTTTAATTGATCTTCACCCGAATCTATCACAACCCGCAACCTCGTTAACTATTCCTATTTTGTTCAACTGACCACCGGAGCACTACCATAAAGTGAACCACCATCTTCGGCGACTGATACACGTTTCTGTTCCATTTTTCTGTTTTTGCGAGAGATAAACGAAAATGATAATATGTAGAAGAAGATAAATAGTGAATATGAGTGAGGTAGGTGACGAAATGATTAGAATGAAAATGGTGATATGCATGATGAAGTCGACAACGTAGGACTATGCTACTGCAGTTCCTGTTTTATTTCTGATACAGTGAAGACGAGAAGGAATAAGATGATAGATAAAGTGGATGTGATATTGGTGAAATAACGATGATGATAATAGGATATAGATGATGTTTATGATGTAGGATGGATCGAACGATCGATGATGGGAGATGATGATACAGGAGATAGATATATGAAGATAATGATTATGTTTATCATCGAACTGGATTTTTGAAGAACAAAGGGATAACATAAAACAGCTTAGATAGATTTAAATCTTCCGCTGTGCATTTGCTCATTTTAGAGATATTACTTGGAGTCATTCATGACATATTTCAAAAGACGTTGCATTCGAGTCGTTGTGTTCATCAAGATTATTATTAAGCCAATTATAGTTGGATATATTATGAAATGGCATCCATGTCTGTCAACTTCAGATGTAATGAAAGATTGTCTTTTCAAAACGATTGCGATGTTTGTAAAATGTGTCATATAGAGGTCAAGTACCTCGCGATGTAATCAACTGTTGGGAATCATTTATAATCGATATGGACTTCGTCCGGATGGATTAGGACGGGTCCTTTCACATATAACACGAATTTGATCAAGAACGTTCGTTTGACTTTTTACTTCATAAACTTTGACTCGTAAAATTTGAACTCAATAGATGAAATTGATACCTGAGCTTTTACAGAAAGATTAAATGAAAGATTTCTAACAAAACCTCGTTTATAGATTTTGAATTGGAACTCGAATTCGATTTATGGCAAAAATTGTTGAAAACAGATAAGAATGACCTGTTCTTAAATTCTTTTGTTTTAATTTTATACGTAGCAATTCTGTAAATTTGTAAATGATATTGAAAATAAATATTTGAGTGCTGGTGAGAGTATCAATTGAAACTCAATTGCTTTATAAACAATTCAGGTTTTCTGTTTTAATTCGATCAAGAGCAGATACATAAATAAAAATAATAATAACTATGACACAGATTGCTAACAGAATTTGGACGGTATTGAGTTTAAATTTCAACAATTAGATACAGTGATTGCCAATCAATTACACTTTGAAAGGGATTTAAAAGTGATTTGGTTTCTGTAACCATGATGCGTATATGTATATATCAGTTTAAGTATATATTGTATTTATATATTTTCTTAACTAAATATATATATATATATATATATTTATTCATACATATATCTGAAAGTTATATATGTATATGTATTAATATATATATCATACTGTATTTAATATATGTATATGTAATTATATATTTCTGATTTTTATATATTTGATTATATAACTATATATATATAATTAAAAATCTTGATAATATATTTATACTATTAATCCTTACATAAATAATAGCAATAATATTGATAAAGATACTAATAATAATAACTGATAAAAATAAGAATATGATAATATTATTAATAACAAAAATATTAATTTTAATGATAATAATAATGATAATGGTTTTTTTAGTGATCATAGTAATCATAAAAGTAATAATAATAATAATAATAATGTAACAAATTACATGTATCAAATTTTATATCTATATATTATATTATAATAGTATCATTCATAATATTGATATTAACATTGATATTAATCTTTATTTTAATAATAATAATGGAAGTAATAACAATTTATACATCACAACTATCATATTTATATGCTGTATATTTATAATAATAATATTAATAATACTATCATTGATATTAATATTAATAGTCAGAGTACTATTGAAAGTAACTATAACAATTATATTTTTAACCTGTACTTAAACTGATCATATTAATATTACATATTATTAATTATGTAATATATATAATAACATATATCGAATATTTATTATTCATACATACAATATAATAATAATTATACATTGAAATCATATAGATATATATTTTAATTACAACTTATTTATTTACATTTTTAATTTCAATAAATTTAAGTGTATTTTATTAATTCAAATTTTTATATATACACTTATATATATTTACATATTTAATTACACACCATTGTTCGTGAATCGTCGGGAATAGTCAAAGGTCAAATGGTTTCATGTAAACTGTTCCAAAAATTTAGAGACTCAACTTTACAGACTTTGCTTATCGTGTCGAAATAATATTAGGATTAAGTTTAAATTTGGTCGGAAATTTCTGGGTCGTCACAGCTGTTCACCGGAGTATTATTACCTTCACCTTCCACCGGTTACCACCCAACCAATGGCCACCTCGCAACCAACAAACAACCATCACAACTATTTGTTTAGTTTTAATTTATATTATTATTTTTTTTCCTTTCCTTGACGTGAACACAATCAGACACCATCACCTTTGTTTTGCTACCATTATTGCAACCAAAAACCACCCTTGCTACAACCCTACAGTCACCATATCAACACCACTAAACCAATAAAATACCATCTCAAACTGTTTACGTTCTAGTTATGGTTCGGTCCATTCAACACGAGCATCACAAAACCACCACAAGACAACCCTAAACCATCGAGACCACATTTTTTGTTACTGTACAATTCTGGTTCGGTGAAATGATGAAGACGAACCTAAAACCCATCTGTTGTTTTCCTGTTCGCAGTTACTAACTTAATTCACGAACCAAGTATTGGAAATTAAATCAATCTAATTGGGCTTCTAACTTATTCATGGGTCTCGTTTGTTAATGGGCTACATATACTTGGGCTTAAGAACGTGATCTATTTGTTTTTAGAATATAGATTAAATGATGATGATACGGTGGTATTGTTAATAATGATGATGGTTATGATGTTAATGATAATGATCATAAGATGATGATGATTACGGATGACCTTATGATTGTTGTTAAGAAGAAAATGAAAACAAATTTAATACGGGTTAAATATAATTGTAATACGAATAATATTAGAAAAACAAAACAGACTAGATGGTGTAGGGAGTGTTCGGGTTACCAGGAGGTCGCGGGTTCGAGCCTTGTTTGAGGCATTTGTTTTTGGGAAAATCTTTTAAGGTAGTATTATAATTATTTTTATTATTAGTATTATCATTATTAATAAAGTTATTATTATTATTATTATTATTATTATTATTATTATTATTATTATTATTATTATTATTAGTAAATCATTATTTTCAAAACTATCATTTTAACAAATAAATATTTTGTATATAAAAATATACTTATAACTATATTAATATTACATATATTAAACCTAATAACATTATTTACATAAATATTTATATATAACAAATTTTCGATTTAACAATAAAATACTAATTATATAGATACATATGTATTAGTATAACTATATGTATAAGTATATATATAACCTTTGAAATAACAAATATATTACTAAATTAAATAAGTAATATATATAAACTAGTTTGAATATTATTACATGTTAATTATATGTGTTAATATATATATAAATGATATAGGTTCGTGAATTCGAGGCCAACCCTGCATTGTTCAGTTTCGTCGTATGAATATTTTTACTACAAAATATTGGATAGTGAGTTTCATTTGCTCCCTTTTTAATTGCTTTTGCAATATATATTTTTGGCCTGAGAATACATGCGCTGCTTTTATGTTTGACGAAATAGACATAAGTACTTAAAATATATTCTACGTTGAGTTGTACCACCTTGCATATCTTCCCTAATAGCTTGGTAACTAATATTTACATGTTGGAAGAACATGTAAGCGCGAATCCTATTGATAGACCTATCGGGTTTGACCACCCCAACCGAGCTAGTCGCTCTAGTATCGTAAACGGTTGCATAGTACTTCGTTTTTACTATACTTGGTACAGTGTAGGGAGATTTCATAATAAAGGGAATATGCCACATTAATTGTTAAGTATGGTTACCAAAGCGCTCAACAACTTATAGAATACTCTTATACACTTGCGAGTGTACATATATTTATAAACTGAAATCTTGTGGTCTATTAAAATATTGAAATGATTATTATGATAAACCTATGAACTCACCAACCTTTTGGTTGACACTTTTAAGCATGTTTATTCTCAGGTATTAAAGAAATCTTCCACTGTGCATTTGCTTATTTTAAAGATATTACTTGGAGTCATTCATGGCATATTTAGGTCAGTACCTCGCAATGGGACCAGATGTTGATGACTTCGTCCAGGTGAATTAGGACGGGTCGTTTCAGTATTTAGTGCAACACATCAAACTTTTTGACGCCGCTGTTGGGGAGTGGTGTTTTTAATTGGATTTTGGTATTTGCTAGTAGTTGTTTGATCCTTTTGTGAGAATTTATTCTTGCAAAAGTTACTTTTCTTGTTTATTACTCCCTCCGTCCCAATTTAATAGTCCACAGACAAAATGGCACACAGTTTAGGAAATCTCACTAACTTCATTTATCCACCAATGAAATATTTTCTCTCTCCAGATCCACCAATCAAATATCCTCTTTCCTTTCTATTTATGGAAGTGGACTATTAATTTGGGACATCCCAAAATGGAAAAACAGGACTATCTAATTGGGACAGAGGTAGTATATATTGTTGTGCGAAAAACGTTTTGTGATTGTTTTGTGATCGAGGTTAGGTGGTGAATGAAATTGCGGTCCAACAAGGATCAAATTTGTGAGAATCCACTATCCGAGCCCGAGAAAACAATTCACGATTATTATCGGGTAAGGGACGAAAGGGTTATTAGATCAAATTTTGAAGCGTTGCCTTTGTATTATTAGATCAACATTCTAAATTTCGTGCTACAAAAGTTCAAAACACGATTAACACATCATCGTAACAAACATAACAAAGTTCAAAACACGATTAACACATCATCGTAACAAAAACATAACATAGTTCAACACGCGATTAACACATCGTTCTAACACAAACATAATAGAGTTGTTGATCTTCAATCATTATGTCAATACACTAGCCACTATCACCACTTTTCATGCAAAACAAAGTAGCAGTAAAGCAATTAGTACATAAAAAAGGGAAATATTACTTGTCTTTTACGTATTAAAGAAATTAAAATGCAGACTTGTTTCTTGCAAAAGTCATATTGGTGGATTACTAATTAATCTCAAGGCTTATAAAGAAGTAAACTAGACTAAAGTAGAAAGAAATAAAAGCATAGCGAAAAGAGTTATATGATTGAGGAAAAAGGACCGAATAGCTTATTTACTCATATTTGGATAAGCAATACCAAGAATGGCTTGTGAAATGCATGAAAAGTATGATGAAGACATTGATTGTGGAGATCATACATTGATTGTGGAGCTGATTGTAACACCATACTTTTTCTTAAAGACACAACAGAAGTTATTAATTAAAAACATACCTTTACATATAATTATAGACATGATTATCACAAATCATTACTTAATTATAACATTACAAAACTGACAGGTGTTACGTTAAAGACCATTTACATAAACAAAGACTACACATCAGAGTTGATTTTGTGAAACACATCTTCAACAAGTCCACTCCCTTCTAACTATCATGCCAAAAGATCTAAACCTGAAAGGGGAGAGGTGAGGGGTTGACACGATGCTAAGTGAATGAAACTACCTAACAAATCTAGCAAATAGTACCAACTTGTACAACAACAACAATCCACTAGCAGCAAACAACTCCAACTATGAGAGGCTCGACGGCCTAGCCGGGCCTTCAACCCTAGCTAATCATGCTAGAGTTTACCGACGATTCTGTTACCGACTCCCCTCGTAAAGTAATCCAGATGCAGGAGATGCGTCATTCAAATCTATACCATCATATAGTAACACTCGAACCCAACCTGACAGATAAATGTTGACATCTTAAATCGAGCCTCACAGATAAAGGCCGACTTCTCAATTCTAGCTTAACAGATCAAAGTTGACATCACATCGTGCACATATATTCACACAACACATTCATATTAATCAATAATCTACTGCATGGCAAACAATCGAATTCATGGCAATCTAATAATACAGTATAATCCAAGTAGCACAACTTGCTACTCTATACTAGACCCGAAGATAGTCCACTCACCAATTACCAGCTCGAGAAGGCGTTCAGAGGTCTTATGTTACTGAGCCTTCTCATTGTCTTTAACACCTATAATAGCATAAACAAAGTCAGTATAGTGTTCTAAACATAATTAGACACACGTGCAACATAACACTTAAGAACCAACACTTAAACAACAAAAGCTGAACTACCCACTCATGATCAATCATTCGTACGAGTTCAACATCCATCCGTACGGATTCAACATCAATTTGTACAAATACAAGGATCTTAATCCGTGCGGATACAATGCCCACTCGTACGATTGCAACACCAATCCATACGGTTGCAAGCTGCATCCGTACGGATGCATCTGAAGCGGCAATTTTATGTCAGGTTTCCAGGCAAAAACATCAAATATCGTTCTACGACCTATTTTGACCTAAAAACCAATTGCAAATCATACACACAACATTTTGGGACTTAAACCCACAACTTTCCACACACAAACAACATCCAGTTTGACACAAAACTCACTTTTAACAAAATCTAACATAAAACCTTTATATACACAGATTTAAACATGAAATTAGACAATCTATACCTTGTTTGAACTCCTTGAAATCATAAGCTATGGATTTCTAACACAAAAATGTGCCAAAAACGAGATGTTTGAAGTTTCTTGAAATAGAAATGAGATACGGAAGCGGGCACAAAGTACACATAGAGGGTTAAAAACAATACCCCATATAACACATGTATTTACAAGTTAATAGATATCCTATGTACTTCGTTAGAAGGCCACAACGGAGTTCAAATTAAATAAATAAACATGTTGTGTGACCGTTATCACAAACTGGTCTTAACTAAACAATCATAAACATATAATAATTAAAATAACATATGATAAAACAAAAGAGCAAAATAAACATTTACAGCTAGGCCCGAAATTACAATGATTCTTCACTACCAGAAAAGAAAGATCTGTGTTGGCTTCTTTAGGCCATACATATTTACCTGATAGCTTGGGGTGGTGTTGCAAGAAACCCCGACAATTTTATAGTTGATGTGGCTAATGATGAGGTGCCACGTGAGCATGTAGGTGGTATGACGGCTACATTACGAAGATTGCCATATGATGTAGTCCATAAACACCTGTATAGCAATATTCACAAGCATGAAAACCTTCTAGAATATTTTCAAAACTTGGGTTCTATAAGGGCTGCAGGACGATAAAACATTAGAAAGAGACACACACGACATATTACATGGTGGCAGTATTTGTGCCTAAACTAGTAAGAAAATGGTGTATCGAGTACAAGGTTTGGTGGATTCTCGGTAATCTTGATATGGATTGGAAAATCATAGATTGTCAACATGCTTACGATGTTCATGAACTCTTCATACATGGGTGGAAGGATATGTTCAAGGGATAACGATACTAGTGGAAATATGTTGACTATTTTGTCACCAAGAATTACACCACCATAATTAAATAATATTCGAAGACCTGTAAAGTTTTCCATCAATCATTGTAGTATACCTTCGGTGAGATTTTGTGAAATCTGTATCCTTAAGCCACACATTCCTTGCAAGAGATGACCATCGTCGGGAGAATCAAGACTTTATATGTGTCACTGACATTCTTCTCATCATTACAGTAAAGTCTTGGTACTCCCACCGAAGGTCAGCTCATGTAGGAATATGCAGCTCAAGGATACAAAGTTCACAGAATCACACTGAAGGTATACTACTGCGTTTGATGGAAAAATTTACAGGCCTCCAAATATTATTTAATTCTACAGGTGTAATTCTTGGTGCAGTCGCATTAAAATAGTCAACATATCTCTAGTAGTACCGTTGTCCCTTGGACATGTCCTTCTAGCCATATATGAAGCATTCATGAACATCGTAAGCATGCTGACGATCTACGATTGTCAAATCGGTGTCAGGATTAACGAGAAACTACTGAACCTTGTACTTGATAACCAGTTTCTTGCTGCTTCAGTCATAAAAACTGCCACCATGTCATATGCCACGTGTGTCTTTTTTTTAATGTTTAATCATCATGCAGCCCTTGCAGAACCTAAGCTTTGAAGAGATTATATAAGGTTTTCACGCTTGTGAGTGTTGCTATCAGGTGTTCGTAGACCACATCATATGAAAATCTTCGTAATGCAGCAGCCATACCACGTAGATGCTCACGTAACACCATCATTAGCCCCGTCAACTATAAAATTGCCGAGTTTTCCTGCAGCACCACCCCACCCTATCAAGTAAATACCGTATAGCATAAAGAAACCAGCACCGATCTTTTTTTGCTAGTAGTAAAAATCCACTTTGCATGATTACTCTGTTGTAGATTTCGCGTATCATTCGCCTTTTATTTCGAATTTCACACCTCAACTGTGGAAGAAATGGATGACATACTCTTTCATTTAGATCTCTACCGTCCATTTATAGCACAATGTCCATCATTGGCGGATGCCCTCTCTAATTGAATATAAAAGACATATTAATGCCTTTTCTAATTGAATATAAGAGACAGGTTAATGTAAGAGACAGATCTTGGGCCTAGCTGTAAATGTCTATTTTGCACTTTTAAAACAAGGTATAGATTGTCCAATTTGAAACATTTCGTTCCCTAACCTTGCCACTTTCAAACCCTAGATCTTGAATCTTGTTTTTAGGCACGTGTTTGTGTTAGAAATTAGTGGCTTGTGATTCCAAAGAGTCGAACAAGGTGTAGATTGTCCAATTTCATATTTAAATCTGTATATAATGAAGTTTTTGGTTAGGTTTTGTTAAAAGTGAGTTTTGTCTCAAATTTACCAAATTTGTTGTTGTTTGAGTGTTGAACTTGTGGGTTTAAGCCCTAAAAAGTTTTGTGTTTGATTCGCAATCGATTTTAGGTCAAAAACAAGTCCTAGAACGAGATTTGATGATTTTGCCTCGATACCCGTCATGAAACTACAGTTGATGCTTCATGTGAACTGTATTCGTACGGATGCAGCTTGCAACCGTACAGATTGGTGTTGCAACCCTACGGGTGGGCATTGCATCAGCAATGGGTATTTCAGCTTTTGTTGTATAAGTGTTGGTTCTTAACTGATGTTATGCGAGGTGTATATAAAATAGCTTATATTTTTACAGGGAAATACTATTAAATACGATACAATTTTACACAAGATATTTATTTATTTAGAGAATGGATATACTTAAACCTTGCTACAACACTTATAGGCAGTGTACCTAATCGTACAGTAGTGTAGTTTTTAGTAAGTCCGGTTCGTTCCACAGGGAAAAAATCTTTAAACAAAGCTTAACGCTATATTAGTTTTATTTTATAAAAATACAAATATATATATAAGTAATATTATTATTATAAAAAGGGGGTTTTTTACCGTTTAATAACCGGTTTGTCGATTTTAAAAACTTAAGTCGCAGTTAAAACCAAATGTAAAATATTAAAAATAAATACAAGACTTAATTTAAAGCATAAAGTAAATAACGATAATGAAATTGTGATAAATAAAAGTGCGATAAAATAAACTTGCGATAATTAAAAACTACGATAATTAAAAGTGCAATACAATAACAATAAATAAAAGTGCGATAATTAGAAGTGCAATTAAATATAAAATAAAGGAAATTAAATATGAAATAAAAGAATTATGCTTATTTAAACTTCCGTAATCATGATGTTTGACATGTTGATTTTAGTTTTATGCCCATGGGTTAATTGTCCTTTGTCCTGGATTATTTAATATGTCCGTCTGGTTTTTGTCCATAACAGTCCATCAGTCATAAATATAAAGTGCGAGTGTTCTCGTCAAATTATCCTTATACCCGAAGTTAAATATTCCAACTAATTGGGGACTTAAACTATAACAAGATTTTAATACTTTGTTTAATAATTACACCAGGTTATCGACTGCGTGTAACCCAAGGTTTTAATACTTTGTTAACAATTATGCCAAGTGTCCTTGTACATAATTTCACCCCTGTTTTAATAATTCTAGTGGCTATTAATCCATTCCCGTGTCCGGTTAAATGAACGATTATTCGTACATATAAATATCCCGCCCATCGTGTCCGATTGAGTGTATATAGTTATTTATAGGGACGTCCAATTGTAAATCTTTATATTAAAATTAACAAACTATCATTTAGTTAAACAAATATAAAGCCCATTAATAGCCCATAGTCTAAGTTCCACAAGTGTCGTTCTTTTGTCCAAACCCCAATTATGGTACAAAGCCCAATTACCCAATTTTAGTAATTAGCCCAACATCATGATTACTTCGTTTTAAATAAGCATAATAATAACTTAGCTACGAGACATTAAATTAAAAAGGTTGAACATAACTTACAATGATTAAAAATAGCGTAGCGTTACACGGACAGAATTTCGACTTACACCCTTACAACATTCGCTAACATACCCTTATTATTAGGAATTAAAATTAAAATTAAAATTAAAATATAAATATATATATATTACGTATATATTGAGAGAGAGATTAAAGGATGGATATATGGTGCACCAAAGCTCGAAATTTATAGGACTGTGAACTGAAAAAGTTGGCCATGCGATCGCATGGCTTTTGTGCCTCCAGGCCATGCGATCGCATGGTGGTAGGTGACAGCTCAAAATTCTTGTTTTCTTGTTTGTCGACATTTTAATTAAATAAATATAATATATAAATAATTATAATATTTATTTAAATATTATATTATATTTATGTGCATAGTTGACTTGTAATTTTTAGTCCGTTGCGTCGAGCGTTGAGAGTTGACTCTGGTCCCAGTTCCGGATTTTCGAACGTCCTTGCGTACAATTTAATATCTTGTACTTTGCGTTTTGAATCTTGTACTCTTGTAATTTCGAGACGTTTCTTATCAATAATTGGAACCTCTTTGATTGTATTTTGTACTTTTGAGCTTTTTGGTCGTTTGCGTCTTCAATTTGTCGAATCTGTCTTTTGTCTTCACCTTTTATTATTTAAACGAATATCACTTGTAAATAGAACAGTTGCAACTAAAAGCTTGTCTTTCTTGAGGGATAATGCTATGAAATATATGTTCGTTTTTAGCATTATCAAATATTCCCACACTTGAGCGTTGCTTGTCCTCAAGCAATATAGTCTTGAAATACTAGAATCACTTCTTTATTCTTCACACTTTGTACATCAGTGATTTCTTTACGGCGGTATAAACAATGGTAGTAACGATGTGGTTTACAGTATCACATGACTTATGAAAATTTAGATCCTTTAGGAAATTGGATCTTTATGAAAACATTTGATCTTTTTGAAAATTAAATCTAGCTTTTACCCTAGATAAGTTTTCTGGAATAACCCTTCACCGGTGTTTGCAAAATATTTTTGTGGGTTTGGTGGGTTTCAGATTTGAAAATTTTAGCTCAAAACTTGCGATTTTGTGTCACCCACTTGCTAACCTTGTATTGGGAAAGCAACACGTCCAGTTTACTTGTTCCGAATATTACCTTTCGGTAAACTACCATTCGGTTGTAAAGGAAAGCGTTGAACAAGCAACTGTTAAGGCAATGTCCCCTGACATGCTTTTAATTATGGTATATAACGTGTCGGACGCAATTACTATCCTTTGTAGGAGCAATAGTAAAGCTCACCCTTATAATTTTTTCGGTCTGGCACAAGGTCCTGTCTTTGACCATGCTATGCAACCACCGTTCTTACGGTTGACACCCGATTTGGTTCAGGTGACCTAATGAATTCCAGTTGAATTCCTTGGATTTTACGTTCAATGGTAATGAATGCATTGAAAATGGGTTTTCAGAAAACAAATCGGTTTATAATTTGATCAAAATATTTTCTCGTTCAAGCTCGAGTTTAGATATCATTGAATTCCATGAGTTTGAATTCTCAATCTTTAAGGTCAATCTCTAGGATTGAGTAATATCAGTCTTAAAAGCTGATTTTTTGATCTTTAAGGAGATTATCCTTTCTGGGGATCTGATTCATTAGTCTTATCCAGCTAATTTGCACGGCGTCCCCCCATTGTACGAGATAAATCTTTCTCATGGTTAGGATAAATCTGACCACATGGTGACCCTGTTTTATGCTGAGGTCCGTGGATTTTCTGCTGATTTTAGTGATGACTTTTCTAGGTTTTTCGTCAACCTACAGCCGGTCTGGACGACAACTTCATGACCTAAATCAAGAAGCGCGTTTCTTTTTCGGAAGACTTTGCTTCCTTTTAACGATGGAATTGATTCATCGTGTAGATCCATCTTTTTTTCAAATATATTACAGTAAATCGGGTAAAACTGTTTAGTTTAGTCCAAAGCAAAAGTATCTTCAATTATTTGTTACAGAAATATGTGACATATGTTTAAGATAACTTGGTAATTTTTCCCACACTTGGCTTTTATTTTCCTTTTTATTGTCCTCTATTCCATTTTAAATGAATTTTAACATTTTGGTTTGTTTCTCAATTTATGTCCTTTCCGAGGTAACAATAATTTCGGTGTTAACATCTAGTTTTATCGTTCATAAATATGTATAAACATGATTTTGAGTTCATTTAATTGAAAATTTTGAAAATTTTTACTAGAATTGGGTAGTCAGTATATAAGACTAGGGCTGTTCTTTATTATCAGAGAGTATTAGATTCTAATACAACTACTGCTTTACTAGTATTTCTAATGGTAACCAAGTGTATAAAGTAAAAATTTTAAAATCCGAAAGAATTTAACCCCTTCCCACACTTAAGATCTTGCAATGCCCTCATTTGCAAGAAATCAGTAACAATTTAAATTATTGAGGGTGATTAGCGTAGAAATGATTAAATTTTACCAAAGTTTCCAAACATATTGGCGTTTCTTTTGCTGAATGATAAATGGTGCATATCATTTGTTCATTCCATCTGTTGTTACATCACATTTATTTTTCATCTTGCCGTCAAAACTAGCTTTTGCTGAACTTAATGTCAGTCTTTGAAAATGCGCTGTTTTACCCTGTTTTGTACAATCGACAATATACATACAATACAAATATAACATGCATGGCAATTTGAAATGGGACTTAATATCCCACTTTCAAATCCTAAATGTGAAATATTAGTACACAATAATAATAGAAATGATAAAAATTACACAAATATATCCAATAACATAAGTTTAAACATGAAAAAATCAAAAAGATAAAAACATAAAAATCATAAAAATAACCAAATGGAACTAAATTAGTCTGGATATGGGTTCCAGTTCATCTCATCAGGTGGGTTCCATTGTTGGTTATAGGTGTTCTGATAGGCTTGGTTATAGTCATACCGGTTAAAGGGTGGTCGGATATCGGGGCTGTGTGGTGGAAAATGAGCAGGTCGAGTAGGTACATAGTTATTTGGTACCTGATATGATAGCTGGCTCATGATTTGGTGCTAATGAACTAACCAGCTATCGTGTTGGCGTCGCCTATAATCCTCGTATACTCGGTCGGAGTTCCACTGCTCATACATACTATGTCTGGCCGCGTTCGTCATTGCTTCCTCATCTATACGAACGTGGACGTCAAGAATAACATCTCGAAAGACATCCCTAATGTCTTCCGCCTCCTCCATTTCCTCGTCTAAGCCTCTCTCTACCTGAGGATGAGATCCCTCATAGGGTACTGCCTGGTTACGTCTACTTTTCAATACCTTAGCACCCACATAAACTTTCAATCCTAAGGGCTCAACCTGTTCTCTACAAAGCTATAATGGACCTCCTTGGTTCCTATCAACACCTAAATACTCTCCAATGAGAGTAACAAAAATACCTCCTCCTATTATACTCCCGTCCTGCATTCCCTCTACCATTTTAGATAAATAAAAAGCAACACAGTAAGGGATATTGACAAAGCTTCTAGGATCCCGAATACACTTTAGGTAGAATAAATCATGTAAGGTAATTTTTTCTTTATTGTGACCTCTCTGTGTAATCGAGTTAGCCAAAAATCTATGAATAATACGAAGCTCGGCTCTGTCAATATGTGTATAGGAGTGTCCTCCTGCTCGTGTAAAAACATCAAAATATGACATACGCCTCCAAATGGCGTCAGCGTCAAAGTTGCTATCTACCCTTTCACCATAATGAATCAAGTTTGTACAATCGGGTAGTAGCAACTCACCAGGAGTATATATCTGTAAAGCCCTGGCCATGTCCAGCATGGACATTCTGTACATCCTACCGCCAAGGATAAACCTAAGAAATCTTCTATCATCTATTCTAACTATATTTGTATCAAGTGATACAGTACTCATCAACTCAACACACCATTCCTTATATACAGGTCTACGAATGGTGAAAAGACGTTCCCAATCTGTAAAAGAAGAACTGCCATACCTTTGAACTAAAAGTTGTCTAACACGGTCAGCTAGATGGACCGTTTCCAAAAGAACCCAATCGATTACCCTTGGCACCTCTACATTTTTTGTTACCAATTTGAATTTGTTCCTTTGATATGTCTCGTAATCTTTCCATCTCCTATCAAATCTCAGATTAGGATGCAGAGTGTGCTCAAGAATCGTTGGGAATTCTACTGGCGGCCTCATTGGGAATACTATGAATTCGTCAACAAACTGTACCAGATCATAATAAGGTATGTGCTGATCAGGCTGTTGTTGTGGTTCTTGTTGTGGTTCTTGTTCGTGTTGCATTTCTGGTTCTGGTTCTGGTGTTGGTGCTGGTCGTCTAGATGATGATGCTCCTGAACCTCCCGTATCGGCTTTCTGCAAAACACATTAAACACAAAATTTGTGCATCCAAATATGCATTAGTGTTAGCAAAATAACAACTTAAAACAATCACTATAACATGTTAAATCAAAATTAAACTTATACACATTTTCACAATTTTTCACAATTCTACACTTTTCAAATAAGCACATATGAAAATGTATACAAAGTTCATAAGCTTTTAACTCAAATAACATGTCAAAATAGTCATTACTAATAATTAAACAAGTCTCAAATGGCAATTACATCAAATTAATCAAGTTCATGAATTTTGAACTTAAAAAGTCCACTTTAATCTCCAAAAATAATGTTTAGGATCAATGTTTGGATCATTTAACTACCTAAACATGTTACACTACTCAATTTAGCAATAATTCATGACAAAAATCGGCCATAACCTGTTTATATCAAAAAACCCCAAATTGCTCAAGAACACAAACCCTAGATTTCTAAAAATTTTGAAGTTTTTGGCTTCAAATCATGTTAAATAGCATCAATCTAGGTTATACATGCATAAAATATTAACAATTTAACACTAATTACACTAGAAATTAACAAAATTGCATTAGGTAAAAAATTGGTAATTATCACAAAAACTAGCAAATTTATGAGTTTAGGGGTGTAATTTTTACCATTTTGCTGAAGAATGAGAATCTAGGCATGATTAGAGCAAGAAAAATGATAAATTACGGTGGAAAAATGATGAAATTTGGTGAAGATTTGAGAGAGTTTCGTGTTTGTGTGTGTGTTGTGTGGAGAAGACAGACCCGCTGGTCTGTTTGTATCAGGCCTGAAATCCAGCTCCATGCGATCGCATGGAGTTGGAGTGCAATACCCATGCGATCGCATGGATATCCGGGAACAGTGTTTCAACTTTTTTTTTTTTTATAAAACCTTAAAGTAAATAAAACATATAATTAATAAAATTTTAAAAATTTGTTTCTTTTTAGGATGAGGGCTTTTCGGATCGATGTCCTAGTCTGTCCCTCGACAAAATTTTAAAATTTGTCAAATCAAAGCGCGGTTTTTAAAAGTAAAGATTTTTGGGTTTTTTAATGTTTTTGGCATACTTTAATTCAATAAGATTAAAAATAATGATAATTAAAGTTCTCGTCCCTCCCTTGGGTAAAGCAATTTCGGTTCAATGACCTAGTCTTCAACTTACGACGAATTTTAAAAATCATATTTTTAACTTAGCGAAATAAAGTAAATTTTTGTTTTTAAATTCACACCAAACTTAAATTATATTTTTGTTTTTATACATACAAACTTATATTAATTTTTCAAATATTTACAATTTTAAATAAGTTTACAATATTAAATTAATAATTATATATTAATTGTAAAAACATGGTAAAATTAAAATTAAAAATCTTTTTGGCTTTTATCCCACTTTAATCAATCAAATATTATCAAAAATATACGCCCCTCTTTTCGGTAAAGTAATTTCGGTTCCATGACCTAATTTAACTCATGACGAATTTTTGAAATATTTTGGGTTGATTGATTAAAGATATTTATACCTTAAGAATAAACGTTAAATTTCACAGTGATGTAATAAATTTTTGAATGATATCAATAATTTCGGTCGCCAAACCTAATTTCATAGAATACCAATTTAACACTTTATAGCGAACAAATTAGCGTTTATTATCAAAAGGTTAAAAATAAAAATAAAAAAATAAAAACTGTACAGACTTACCTGTGAGATAGTATTTGATAATGCTAAAAACGAACATATATTTCATAGCATTATTCCTCAAGAAAGACAAGCTTTTAGTTGCAATTGTTCTATTTACAAGTGATATTCGTTTAAATAATAAAAGGTGAAGACAAAAGACAGATTCGACGAATTGAAGACGCAAACGACCAAAAAGCTCAAAAGAACAAAAGACAATCAAAGAGGTTCCAATTATTGATAAGAAACGTCTCTAAATTACAAGAGTACAAGATTCAAAACGCAAAGTACAAAATATAAAATTGTACGCAAGGACGTTCGAAAATCCGGAACCGGGACCAGAGTCAACTCTCAACGCTCGACGCAACGGACTAAAAATTACAAGTTAACTAGGTATATAAATATAATATAATATATAATTAATTATATTAATTATATATATATATTATATTTATAAATAAAAACCGTCGGCAGAGAAAGACTCCAAAGATGTGAGCTGTAATTTCATTCTCCGCGACTCGCGGAGTTTGAAGGCCAAAATGGCCGCGAGTCGCGGAGCCCCCAGTTTTGAAACTCCCTATAAAGCAAACCGAATTCTGATCATTTTCATCATCTTTTTTCTCCTCATTCATACGATATATTTATATTTATAATTTATATTTTAATTTTAATTTTAATTATAATTCTAATAATAAGGGTATGTTAGCGAATATTGTAAGGGTGTAAGTCGAAATTCTGTCCGTGTAACGCTACGCTATTTTTAATCATTGTAAGTTATGTTCAACCTTTTTACATTAATGTCTCGTAGCTAAGTTATTATTATGCTTATTTAATCCGAAGTAATCATGATGTTGGGCTAATTACTAAAATTGGGTAATTGGGCTTTGTACCATAATTGGGGTTTGGACAAAAGAACGACACTTGTGGAAATTAGACTATGAGCTATTAATGGGCTTTATATTTGTTTAACTAAATGATAGTTTGTTAATGTTAATATAAAGATTTACAATTGGGCGTCCCTATAAATTACCATATACACTCAATCGGACACGATGGGCGGGGTATTTATATGTACGAATAATCGTTCATTTAACCGGACACGGGAATGGATTAATAGCCACTAGAATAATTAAAACAGGGGTGAAATTATGTACAAAGGACACTTGGTATAATTGATAACAAAATATTAAAACCTTGGGTTACACTCAGTCGACATCCTGGTGTAATTATTACACAAAGTATTAAAATCTTGTTACAGTTTAAGTCCCCAATTAGTTGGAATATTTAACTTCGGGTATAAGGATAATTTAACGAGGACACTCGCACTTTATATTTATGACTGATGGACTGTTATGGACAAAAACCAGACGGACATATTAAATAATCCAGGACAAAGGACAATTAACCCATGGGCATAAAACTAAAATCAACACGTCAAACATCATGATTACGGAAGTTTAAATAAGCATAATTCTTTTATTTCATATTTAATTTCCTTTATTTTATATTTAATTGCACTTCTAATTATCGCATTTTTATTTATTGTTATTGTATTTAATTGCACTTTTAATTATCGTACTTTTTAATCGCAAGTTTATTTTATCGCACTTTTATTATTCGCAATTTCATTATCGTTATTTACTTTATGCTTTAATTTAAGTCTTGTATTTATTTTTAATATTTTACATTTGGTTTTAACTGCGACTAAAGTTTTAAAATCGACAAACCGGTCATTAAACGGTAAACCCCCCCCCCCCCTTTATAATAATAATATTACTTATATATATATATATATATATATATATATATATATATATATATATATATATATATATATATATATATATATATATATATATATATATATATATATATATATATATATATATATATATATATAGTTGTATTTTTACAATTATTGTGTGTAAAAAAAAAATATAGCGTTGAGCTTTGTTTTAAAAAGATTCTCTGTGGAACGAACCGGACTTACTAAAAACTACACTACTGTACGATTAGGTACACTGCCTATAAGTGTTGTAGCAAGGTTTAAGTATATCCATTCTATAAATAAATAAATATCTTGTGTAAAATTGTATCGTATTTAATAGTATTTTCTGCTAAAATTAATAACTATTTTATACCACTCCGCTACCACATCAAGTATTTTTGGCGCCGCTGCCGGGGACTTTCTCTTAAAAGCCGGAAACGCAACGCTAATATAAAAAAAAAACGTTTTAAATATTCGAAAATATAAAAAAAAAACAAAAATTTATATATTTTTAAGAGTTTGTTAAAAGTTTTATAAGTTTCTTTATTTTTATTTTAGTTTATAAAAATATAAGTTTTATTTAAATATCTTTTATTTATATAAAAACAAAAAACAGAAAATAAATAAATAAATAAATAAATAAAGAAAAACGCGTCGAATTTAAACCTGTCAGCTGAATTTTGGAACCCCGCGAGTTGCGGGGTTTGAAGCTTTGAATACCGCAAGTCGAGGAGGGGACCTGACACACGAACAGGAAGCCCTAATCCTGCATTTATTACGGATTATTAATTATTATTATTATTATTAACCCTAATTATTATTATTATTATAATTAAGTTTATTTTTAATTTAAGTTTTATTTAATTTATATTTTAGTTAAATTAGTTTAATTAAATATTAAATTAATAGTTTTATTAAATAAATAATATAAAAATAATATTTTTATAAAAATTGTAATTTTTACAACTTTTTGTATATTTTTATATTTTGTCCCTTTTTAATCATTTTAGCGTAACTTTTGTATTTTTAGCTCATATTTAATTTTAAACTTAGTTTTTGCCATAGTCATTTTTACTCCTAGATTTTTAGGCTTTGCCGTAGAATTCCTTAAGTGCTTTTTCTTTAGACTAAGATTTAGGTACTTTAGAATTTTGCAACGCCTTTTTAAGTTTAAGTTTCTTTTTAAGTTATTTCCATTTGGGATTTAGTTTTTCTTGTAAGCTTTAATATTTTTAGACGACTTTTTACCTATGTATCAATTATCATTCCAATTAGTAATTTCAATTTGCGATTATAATTTTAAGTTAGTTGTAGTAATAAGGATAGGTTAGTCAAGTATTTTTAAGTTTTATAAGTTTCTTTTATTTTTCCGTCACCTTTTATTTTTCAACCATTTTTTTTCTTTTTCGACCTTTTTCGACGAACTCTTTTTATTTCTTATTTCTCGCTATTCTAGTTTTAGGACATAGATTTTTATTCTACTTCTTATCTAAATTTCTTAAAATTACGAAAATTTATTTTAAGTGTTTAAATTAATAGACATCAAAATTTTCTGGTTCGTAGTAATAGTTGGATTTGTACGTGGACCGGGTTATTGGAGCCAAACAGTCCTCAATTATATTGAGACCAAACGAATCCTGCCCCTCTGCTGCATCTTTTGGCTATTCGAAACGTGGGCAAAATCAGAAAAGTCTATTGGTTGGATAACTTATTATAATTTTTCTTTCCTTTTTAAAACTAATAGGATATTCAGTGAATGCACCGAGCAAGACGTTCACCACCTTTTGTACGTTCACCACCTGTAACTAGATCAAGACATTTAGCAAATATAACCGCCGTTGATTTTTCTTTAGAATCGTCATCCAGTCGACCAAGTACTTCAGTTCAAATTTCCGATAATCCATTTTTTGAACCCGACCTCACAATTGAGAATCCGGAGAATATTCAAGAACGGTTCGTAGATCCTGAACCACTAAATTTCCCTCCGGAGCCACCAATCATTCAAACAGAGATTGTTGAGGAACGAACCATTAAATCAGAATCATCTAGTGATACCGATTCAACAAATTCAATTATGGAGAATCTGGAACCTTTAAGTATGGAAGACCGAATGAGAGCTAAACGCACTGGCCAAGGTCACGCAATTACTCATCCAGACATTAATGCGCCAGATTATGAAATCAAAGGACAAATTCTACACATGGTGACTAATCAATGCCAATTTAGTGGTGCACCGAAGGAAGATCCAAATGAACATCTACGTACCTTTAATAGGATCTGCACACTATTTAAAATCCGAGAAGTGGAGGATGAACAGATATATCTCATGTTATTTCCCTGGACTTTAAAGGGAGAAGCCAAAGATTGGTTGGAATCGTTACCTGAAGGGGCGATCGATACATGGGACGTTTTAGTTGAAAAATTTCTTAAACAATTCTTTCCTGCATCTAAAGCCGTAAGACTTCAAGCAGAAATTGTTACGTTTACACAGAAACCAAATGAAACTCTATATGAGGCATGGACAAGATATGGAAAGTTGTTAAGAGGATGTCCGCAACATGGTTTAGACACCTGTCAAATAGTACAAATATTCTACCAAGGATGCGACATCACTACAAGAAAAGACATAGATATAGCAGCTGGTGGTTCTATTATGAAAAAAACCGAAACTGATGCTTACAAAATTATTGATAACACTGCTTCCCACTCACATGAGTGGCACCAAGAAAAAGATATCATTAGATCATCTAAAGCAGCTAGAGCCGATTCTAGCCATGACTTAGATTCCATTTCCGCAAAGATAGATGCTGTGGAGAGACGAATGGAAAAGATGACTAAGGATATTCACTCAATACGAATTAGTTGTGAGCAGTGTGGAGGACCACATTTGACAAAAGATTGTCTCAGTATTGAATTAACAATGGAACAAAGAGAGAATATTTCATACATAAACCAAAGGCCTGGAAATAATTATCAGAATAATTATCAACCGCCAAGACCGATTTACAATCAAAACCAGAATTATAACCGAAATATTCCATACAACAACCAACAAGGTCCTAGCAATCAACAAGTATCCAATAATACTTACAATCAGCAAAGACCTAATTTTCAAAACAAACCACCACAACAAACCGATGATAAAAAGCCGAATTTAGAAGATATGATGACGAAGCTAGTTGAAACTCAAACGCAGTTTTTCACATCTCAAAAACAAACCAATGAACAAAATGCTCAAGCATTTAGAAATCAACAAGCTTCTATTCAAAATCTAGAACAAGAAGTAAGTAACCTAGCAAGGTTAATAGGTGAAAGAAAACCGGGAAGTCTACCTAGTGATACAAACGCTAACCCCCGGAATGAAACAGCTAAAGCCATTATCACAAGAAGTGGTACAACACTTAAACCACCTGAAATACCTGTAACTTCTGATGAAGCCATTCCTACTCCACAAGAACCACAACCTGATCAAGATAAGGAAAAAGAACCGGTAGTTGAAAAGATTAATGAAGATAACACAGCTAAGGCTAAACCTTATGTTAAACCATACCAACCACCACTTCCTTACCCGAGTAAAATGAAGAAAGAAAAACTTGAAGCCGAGCAATCCAAATTCTTGGATATGTTTAAACAGATAAATGTAAATCTTCCTTTCATTGATGTGATTTCAGGAATGCCTAGATATGCTAAATTCTTGAAAGATCTAATCTCAAATAGAAAGAAAATGGAAGAACTCTCGGCTGTTACTATGAATGCTAATTGTTTAGCAGTGTTGTTGAATAAGATACCTGAAAAACTATCTGATCCAGGAAGTTTCACAATTCCATGTTTTCTGGGTAGTCTTAATTCAATAGAAGCATTGGCAGACTTAGGTGCTAGTATAAATTTAATGTCGTATTCACTATACGCTAAACTAGACCTTGGAGAATTGAAACCAACCAGAATAAGCATACAACTAGCCGATAGATCAATAAAATATCCTAGAGGGATAATGGAGAACATGCTAGTTACAGTTGGTACTTTAGTATTTTCAGTAGATTTTGTTGTTCTGGACATGGAAGAAGATTCTCAAGTTCCTCTCATATTAGGAAGACCATTCTTAAACACGGCTAAAGCAATGATAGACGTGTTCGGTAAGAAACTGACCCTAAGTATAGAGGATGAGAGTGTTACCTTTTCAGTTGATAGAGCAATGCAACAACCACAATCTGCAGATGATACATGTTATTATATTCAAACTGTAGATGCACATGCAGAATTATTAGAAGAATTTCCAGAATTACAAGGAACAGGAGAATGCTCTTTAGGAGAAGGTAATGAACCAATTGATGAAGCTGAAATGTTAGCTACACTTATAGCTAATGGATATGAACCAACAACAGAAGAAATTCAAATGCTAAAAGAAGAAGACAGATATCGATACAAATCATCGATAGAAGAACCTCCGAAATTAGAGTTAAAGCCACTTCCAAACCATTTGGAATACGCTTATTTACATGGTGAATCTGAATTACCTGTAATAATATCGTCTTCTCTTACTGAAAATGAGAAATCACAACTCATTTCTGTGTTGAAAGCTCATAAACCAGCCATTGCATGGAAGATTCATGATATTAAAGGAATAAGTCCTTCGTATTGCACACATAAAATCCTTATGGAAGAAGGTCATAAAACGTATGTGCAACGCCAACGAAGACTAAATCCTAATATGCAAGATGTAGTTAAGAAAGAGATTATTAAACTGCTAGATGCAGGTTTGATATATCCAATTTCTGATAGTCCATGGGTAAGCCCAGTTCAATGCGTACCTAAGAAGGGTGGCATGACTGTCATTACAAATGAGAAAAATAAGCTTATTCCTACTAGGACTGTAACAGGATGGCGTGTATGTATTGATTATAGAAAATTAAATGACGCCACCAGAAAAGATCACTTTCCCTTACCTTTTATTGATCAAATGCTGGAAAGATTAGCCTGAAATAGTTACTATTGTTTTCTAGATGGATTTTCCGGATATTTTCAAATTCCAATAGCACCCGAGGACCAAGAGAAAACCACATTCACGTGCCCTTATGGTACTTTTGCTTACAAACGCATGCCATTTGGACTTTGCAATGCCCCTGCAACCTTTCAAAGGTGTATGATGGCGATTTTTCACGACATGATAGAAGAATGCATGGAAGTTTTCATGGATGACTTTTCAGTCTTCGGTGATACATTTGAATCATGTTTAGTTAATCTTGAACGAATGCTCATTAGATGCGAACAATCAAATCTAGTACTTAATTGGGAGAAATGCCATTTCATGGTTAAAGAAGGCATCGTTCTTGGACATAAAATTTCAAAAGAAGGAATTGAGGTGGATAGAGCTAAAGTAGATGTAATTGCTAAACTTCCACATCCCACAAATGTTAGAGGAGTTAGGAGTTTTCTAGGGCATGCCGGTTTTTACCGACGTTTCATAAAAGATTTTTCTAAAATTGCCACTCCTATGAATAAACTCCTAGAAAAGGATGCTCCATTCATCTTTTCAGATGAGTGTATCAAATCTTTTAATATTCTTAAAGAGAAACTCACTAATGCGCCGATCATGATAACACCAAATTGGAATCTACCATTTGAACTAATGTGCGATGCAAGTGATTTTGCAATGGGAGCCGTTTTAGGACAAAGGATTGAAAAACGATTTCAACCTATATATTATGCTAGTAAGACGTTACAAGGAGCACAAACGAACTATACAACTACTGAAAAAGAACTCCTTGCTATTGTCTTTGCTTTTGACAAATTTCGATCATATCTCGTTCTAGCAAAAACGGTGGTCTATACCGACCATTCTGCTCTTAGATACTTATTTTCAAAACAAGATGCTAAACCACGATTAATCCGTTGGATCTTACTCTTACAAGAGTTTGATATTGAAATCCGAGATAAAAGAGGAGCAGAAAATCTCGCCGCTGATCATCTTTCTCGTCTTGAAAATCCCGAATTAGAAGTTCTAAATGAATCAACCATACAAGACAATTTTCCTGATGAATATCTATTGAAGATAGATTATAAAGAAATCCCATGGTTTGCAGACTATGCAAACTACTTAGTTTGTGGATTCCTTGAAAAAGGATTTTCGTACCAAAGACGAAAGAAATTCTTCAGTGATATAAAACACTATTTCTGGGAAGATCCACATCTGTTTAAAAGTTGTCCCGATGGAATAATACGCCGATGTGTATTTGGAGATGAAGCTAGTAAAATATTAAACCATTGTCACACAGGACCAACAGGAGGGCATTATGGGCCTCAACTAACAGCAAGAAAAGTTTATGATGCTGGATTCTATTGGCCTACAATTTACAAAGATGCACACCTTCTTTGCAAATCCTGTGATGCATGTCAAAGGGCCGGAAAAATAAGTCAACGTGATGAAATGCCACAAAATATCATCCAAGTATGTGAAGTATTTGACATTTGGGGTATTGACTTTATGGGTCCATTTCCAAAATCTCATAATAATCTATATATACTCGTAGCCATTGATTATGTATCTAAATGGGCGGAAGCACAAGCTCTCCCAACTAACGATGCACGAGTTGTAGTCAATTTTTTAAAACGTCTTTTTGCAAGGTTTGGAACACCGAAAGCTTTAATAAGTGATCGGGGTACTCATTTCTGTAATAATCAACTTGAGAAAGTTCTTAAAAGATATGGAGTAACTCATAAAATCTCCACCGCATATCATCCACAAACAAGTGGACAAGTTGAAAATACCAACCGAGCCTTAAAACGTATTCTAGAGAAAACCGTAGGATCAAATCCGAAGGAATGGTCCATTAAATTGGAGGATGCACTCTGGGCTTTTAGAACAGCCTACAAAACTCCAATTGGAACCACATCTTTTAGATTTGTTTATGGAAAAGCATGTCATCTTCCAGTAGAAATTGAACACAAAGCATTTTGGGCTTTAAAGACATGTAATCTTGATTTACATGAAGCCGGACGTCTACGATTAAGTCAACTAAACGAATTAGAAGAATTAAGACATGAAGCATACGATAATTCGTTAATCTATAAAGAAAGAACGAAGAAATGGCATGATAAAAGAATCAGAAGTTCAAAAGAATTTAAAGAAGGAGACAGAGTTCTTCTTTTTAATTCACGATTCAAGCTATTTCCTGGAAAATTGAAATCAAGATGGTCTGGACCATTCATAGTTAAAAGAGTTTTCCCATACGGAACGATAGAATTAATAAATTCAAATGGGATTGAATTTAAAGTTAATGGTCACAGAGTTAAACATTACATACATGGTCCGATGGAAGTCGACAACGAAGTTAATCACAATTTCGACACCACAGCTAACTAAGTGTGGGGAGAATCAAGTCTTTAAAAGGATAATATGTATTTCTGTTAGAGTTAGATTGTCTGTTTTCGTGTAGTTCTCGAAAATGGAACCCAAATGGTCTTTCCCTAGCAGACCCTAAAGAACTAGTCTTCTCCCCCCATTCTGAATTTTTATTTTTTTAGGTTTTTACAAAATGAAGACTGCCTGTGAACTAAACCATGGTCTAATGCTACACGCTTTGATCACTAAAAGAAATAATGACATACTACCGAGTGAATTAGTATCAGTAATCAGAGAAAGAATGGACGGAGTTAGAAAAGAATCCAGATGCGAAGATAATAAGTTACAATTTGGTAAAGGAAAATCAAAATCCGCAGCGAAAAGAAGAGCACGACACCTAGAAAGATGTCACAAATGCGAAAAATGGTCACATGGAGGTAAATGTTCAAATAATCAAACCTATTCAAATACCGAATTTGTTACTTTATGCAGAGACGGACCGTTCATATGTTTAGAAGAAAAGACACTGAATGCTCGAGGTTACGCCTATGTAGCCATGGAAAACCAATTAAACCGACTATCTTATGAAAGGATAGATCATATAACTAAGAAATCTATTTCACAGGTATGTCTGTACAGTTTTTATTTTTATTTTTATTTTTAACCTTTTGATAATAAACGCTAATTTGTTCGCTAAAAAGTATTAAATTGATATTGAATAAAATTAGGTTTGGAGACCGAAATTATTGATATCATTCAAAAATTTATTACATCACGGCGAAATTTAACGTTTATTCTTAAGGTATAAATATCTTTAATCAATCAACTCAAAATATTTCAAAAATTCGTCATGAGTTAAATTAGGTTTTGGAACCGAAATTACTTTACCGAAAAGAGGAGCGCATATTTTTGATAATATTTGATTGATTAAAGTGGGATAAAAAGACAAAAAGATTTTTAATTTTATTTTTACCATGTTTTTAAAATTAATATATAAATCTTAAATTAATATTGTAAAATTTGTAAAAACAATATTTTTAAAAATTGTAAATATTTGAAAAATTAATATAAGTTTGGTATGAATTTATAAATTTTTAAATTAAGTTTGGTGTGAATTTTTAATTTTTAAAAATATAAATTTTTAATTTTATGCATTTCAAATTTTAAGTTTGGTGTGAATTTTTAATATTAATTTTGAATTTTATATTTAAATTGTGTGAATTTAAAAACAAAAATTTACTTTATCTCATTAAGTTAAAATATGATTTTTAAAATTCGTCGTAAGTTGAAGACTAGGTCTTTGAACCGAAATTGCTTTACCCGAGAGAGGGACGAGAACTTTTATTATCATTATTTTTAATCTTATTGAATTAAAGTATGCCAAAAACATTAAAAAATAAAAAAAATCTTAGCTTTTAAAACAATCGCTACAAAAAGACAAATTTTAAAATTTTGTCGAAGGACAGACTAGGACATCGATCCGAAACGACCTCGTCCTAAATAACAAGGGAAACAAAATTTTAAAAATTAAGTACTAAATTGTTTTATAAGTTAATGATTATATAAAAAAAAAAATATCAAACTCCGCGACTCGCGGAGTTTGAAGAGTAATTCACCGCGAGTCGCGGAGGGACCAAAACCCAGAAAAAAATAAAACGTAAAAAACAGATCAGTTCACTCCCCCACCCAAAAAAATACTGCGAAGAACAGCGAAAAACCCCACGAAAAACCCGAAAAAAACCCCCCAAAATCAAAATTTTTAACCGTTAATCACCAAATCTTTTACTAAAATCATGTTGAGAAGGATGCTATCTAGGAATTACTCAAGAAGAACGGTAAATTTCTACACCTAAACACCATTTAATCCGAAATTTTGTGTTCTTGAGCAATTTTTTCCCCAATTTAATTTTGATGCTTTTTAGTGTAATTATGCTTAAATTGTTTATGTATTATGCTTGTATAACCTAGATTGATGCTGTTTAACATGATTAGAAGCCTTAAACTTCAAATTTTGAGTAATCTAGGGTTTGTGTTCTTGAGCAAATTTGGGGCTTTTTGATATAAACAGGTTATGGCCGATTTTTGTCATGAATTGTTGCTAAATTGAGTAGTGTAACATGTCTAGGTAGTTAAATGATCCAAAATTTGAGCCTAAACATGATTTTGAGAATTAAAGTGGACTTTTTCAAGTCTAAAATTCATGAACTTGATTTTTGAAAGATAATGCCATTTGAAACTTGTTTAATTGCTAGTAATGATTATTTTGACATGTTATTTGAGTTGAATGCTTATGAACTTGGCGAACATTTTCGTATATGCTTATTTGAAAAAGTGTAGATTTGATAAAAATGTGAAAATAAGCTTAAGTTTAGAATGTCATTGTAATTATTTTGATTGATGATTTTACTGACACTAATGCATATTTGGATGCACAAAAATTGTGTTTGATGTGTTTTGCAGACTGAAAGGGGTGAATCTTCATCCCAAGCCCGTAATGCTCCTGCTGAGAATGCGGAACAACAGGAGGTGGATAACTACTACAAGCAGGATATACCTCATCCAGTCATGACCTTTTCCGATATGCACTTGGAAGAGTTGCACCCGAACCTGAGATTTGACAGACTTTGGATAGATTATCCAAAATATCAAAGGGGTTTGCATACTCTTCATTCTAAGGTTGTTGAGGTACCGAGGGTCATAGAATGGGGACCCTTAGAAGCTGTAGAATTGGCCGGGCCAATTAGGGAATTACTTGTACAGAGGTATGGTAATTCTACTTTTAATGACTGGGTACGTTTATTCACCATGCGTAGACCTGTATATAAAGTATGGTGTGAAGAATTGTTATGTAGTATAGAGTTGAATGATCGGGTAGCTAGTTTAACCGATCGTTCTTTTATTAGATTTTTGTTAGGCGGTTCGATGCGCCACATGTCTTTACTGGACATGGCTCAGGCTTTACGTATATATACGCCTGAGGAGTTAGCATCTGCCGATTGTAGAGGGTTGATACTAAACGGTAGAAAGATAGATGAAAATTTTGATACACACGGTGTGTGGAGTCAAATGACAAGCCATCACCGTTTCAAAGGGGGAAATTACTCTTATTTGGATATAGATAGAGCCGAATTAAGAGTGATTCATAGGTTTTTAGCTAATTCGATTACACAAAGGGGTAAAAACAAGGAAAAGGTAAATGAACAAGATTTGTTTTACCATATGTGTATTCGAGACCCACAAAGCGCTGTAAGTATACCATATTGTGTGGGTTATTATTTATCAGCTATGGTTCGGGGGATGCGACCGCATAGCATAATAGGAGGTGGTATTTTTATTACTTTGATTGGTGAATATCTCGGTGTGGATATAAGTCGAGGGGAATTATTAGTAGAAGAACCGGAACCCCGGGATACTATAGGTTTAAATGTATACCATGGTGCGAAAGTTTTGAAGAGGCGAAATAACGCCGCAGTACAATACCATGGTAGACATCCACAGGTGGAGAGAAACCAACAACAAGGTAATGTAGGAGGGGGGAATGAGATGCAAGAAATGCAAAGGTTTATAGCTTCTCAGGAATACGAAAATGCTAGACAGAGAGCATTTGAAGATTGGCAAGTTCATCAAAACCAAATCATAGCTCATTGCCAACATATAGGTAGAAACAATATTCCTACACCGAAACCCATCTTCCCTCCTTGGTCTATAGAGATGCAGCCACCATATCCTACGTATAACCCTGCCGAAGCATTCTATAGCACCTATGGTTATGCCTGGAACCCCTATTGGTACCAGTATCATCCCTAGTATACTTATTTTTTTTTTGTAATTTGTAATTATTGATACGTTTATTACTTTTGTTAATATTGTAATCATTTTTATAATTATCTAACTTTTATTCTTAGATTTTAATAATTTTTGAATGTGGGGTAATATACCGAACTTCAAAAATATGTATATATGTTTGCAGTTGATCTTATGTACACAACAGGGTAAAACAACGCATTTTCAAAGACTGGCATTAAGTTCAGCAAAAGCAACTAATTTTGACGACAAGATGCAAAATATATGTGAAATAACAACAAGACGGAATGAACAAATGATGTGCACCATTTATCATTCAGCAAACAAACGCCAATATATTTGGAAACTTTGGTAAAAATTTAATCATTTTCACACAAATCACCCTCAATAATTTAAATTATTCCTGATTTCTTGCAAATGAGGGCATTGCAAGATCTTAAGTGTGGGAAGGGGTTAAATTCTTTCGGATTTTAAAATTTTTTACTTTATACACTTGGTTACCATTAAAAATACTAGTAAAGCAGTAGTTGTATTAGAATCTAGTGCTCTCTGATAATAAAGAACAGCCCTGGTCTTATATACTGACTACCCAATTCTAGTAAAATTTTTCAAAATTTTCAATTAAATGAATCATGTTTATACATATTTATGAACGATAAAACTAGGTTTTAACACCGAAATTATTGTTACCTCGGAAAGGACATAAATTGAGAAACAAACCAAAATGTTAAAATTCATTTAAAATGGAATAGAGGACGATAAAAAGGAAAATAAAAGCCAAGTGTGGGAAAATTTACCAAGTTATCTTAAACATATGTCACATATATCTGTAACAAATAACTGAAAATACTTTTGTTTTGGACTAAACTAAACTGTTTTACCCGATGAAAGAAAAGAAGAGATGGATCTACACGATGAATCAATTCCATCATTAAAAGGAAGTAAAGTCTTCCGAAAAAGAAACGCGCTTCTTGATTTAGGTCATGAAGTTGTCGTCCAGACCAGCTGTAGGTTGACGAAAAATCTAGAAAAGTCATCACTAAAATCAGCAGGAAATCCACGGACCTCAGCATTAAACAGGGTCGCCAAGTGGTCAGATTTATCCTAACCATGAGAAGGATTTATCTCGTACAATGGGGGGGCACAATGCAAATTAGCCGGATAAGACTAATGAATCAGATCCCCAGAAAGGATAATCTCCTTAAAGATTAAAAATCAGCTTTTAAGACTGATATTACTCAATCCTAGAGATTGACCTTAAAGATTGAGAATTCAAACTCATGGAATTCAATGATATCTAAACTCGAGCTTGAACGAGAAAATATTTTGATCAAAATTATAAACCGATTTGTTTTCTGAAAACCCATTTTCAATGCGTTCATTACCATTGAACGTAAAATCCTAGGAATTCACCTGGAATTCATTAGGTCACCTGAACTAAATCGGGTGTCAACCGTAAGAACGGTGGTTGCATAGTGGTCAAAGACAGGACCTTGTGCCATACCGAAAAATCATAAGGGTGAACTTTGAGACGACCCGACCCAATCCATAGGGACGAATACAATAACATATGATTTCATCGCGACGTACTTGACCTCTAAATGATACATTTTACAAACATTGCATTCATTTTTAAAAGACAATCTTTCATTACATCGAAAGTTGACATGTATGCATACCATTTCATAATATCCAAACTATAAATGACCTAATCTGTCATTTACTTAATAATAATCTTTAATGAACTTCAACGACTCGAATGCAACGTCTTTTGAAATATGTCATGAATGACTCCAAGTAATATCTTTAAAATGAGCTAATGCACAGCGGAAGATCTCTTTCAAACCTGAGAATAAACATGCTTTCAAGTGTCAACCAAAAAGGTTGGTGAGTTCATTAGTTTATCATAATCATTTATTTTCATCATTTTAATAGACCACAAGAATTTCATTTTCAGTTCTCATAAATATACGTCCCATGCATAGAGACAAAAATAATCATTCATATGGTGAACACCTGGTAACCGACATTAACTAGATACATATAAGAATATCCCCTATCATTCCGGGATCCTCCTTCGGACATGATATAAATTTCGAAGTACTAAAGCATCCGGTACTTTGGATGGGGTTTGTTAGGCCCAATAGATCTATCTTTAGGATTCGCGTCAATTAGGGTGTCTATTCCCTAATTCTTAGATTACCAGACTTAATAAAAAGGGGCATATTCGATTTCGGTAATTCAACCATAGAATGTAGTTTCACGTACTTGTGTCTATTTCGTAAAACATTTATAAAAGTTGCGCATGTATTCTCAGCCCAAAAATATAAAGGGTAAAAAGGCAAATGAAACTCACCATACTGTATTTTGTAGTAAAAATACATATAACATCATTGAACAAGTGTAGGGTTGGCCTCGGATTCACGAACCTATATTAATTATATATAATTATATGACGGTCAATATTTGTCTAACAATTTAGGCCAAGTCATAGTGTACCACAATCCTAATGCTCGAGTCAGACTCAACAGTATAGTAACATGTTATATTACCCATGCTCAGTTAAAATTCTAGTAAAAGGTGACGTGTGAAACAACGTATCACAATTGGTTTCATAATCATAAAATAGTATTTTAGTTTTTATAAAAAGTCAATACAAAATATTAACTGAAAAGTTAACGGAAAAGTCAAAATTCAAGGTCAAAAGTCAAAAGTTAAAGTAAAAACGAGGTCGCATGCAAAAATACAATAACTTATACAAAAAAATGATTTTTCGGTCAAACATGCCTAAACGGCCACTTCAGCGATTTTTAGAAAAATTATCGGAACTCCGATTGATAAACGGCCAAAGATAAAAGTTACACATTACCAAAAAGATTAAGCATAAATTTTACAGAAGTTAACTAAACCTAGACAACTCGTAGTTGCCAACGTGGTTTCGGCGTTTCAAAGTTAATTTTTCAGCTTTAATAAATTTACAAAAGTGACCGAGTAGCCTACTTTGGAGATTTTTAGAAAATTCCTCGAAACTCGGATTGACAAACGGTCAAAGTCTGCAAATTCTAGTTACCACAAAGATATAACATGATTTTTGGCAAAAGTAAACACACATCAGGCCGACCATGACAACTGATACAAAACTGACATTTTTAATAAAAAGTTTCAGCTCTTTTCAGAATTTTAAAATGTGACCAAACAGTCAACTATGACGATTTTTAGAAAAATCGTCGAGACTCAAATTGACAAACGGCCAGAGTCGTTTGCTAGACCTTACAGCAAAGAATTCAGTGGTATTTTTTCTTAAATCTGAAACAACGCAGATCAGCGAGAATTTCAGTTCCCTTTTCGACATTTTTTCAAAATTTGCAAAACTTCTTTTGTCCATAACTTGACAACCGTTCAACGAAACGAGACGTGCTTTAAATGAAAATTCATCTACTCGACGAGTAGAATCTAAATAACCACTTTTTATTACCCAGAAAATTAGTTCACTAATTATCATTAGCAATCTTAATTACGAAATTAATTGTTTAATTCATAACTTTCTAACCGTTCATCGAATTCATTCGATATCTAAATGAAAAGTTCTTAATTTTTCGCTAGCTTTCCAATGACATGCATATCTTATACCTTATTTCATCCCTAGTATAACAACCTTTAAGATTCAACATAACCTATCTAAGGGCAATATCAAATGTACAAATAAGCATAATCCTATTTTCTCGAGCACTAGTCAGGGATACACTTATTAGTATGTAAAAATTAAATTATGAGTACTCACGTATCAATATTGAGATTCAATATTGCAGGAAGGTACGTAGACGCAACGGATATGATAACCACTAGTTTGACTCCACGAGCTATACTCCTGATCCCTACCCATAACCTCCTTAGCCATAACCCATAATTTCCTTAGCCCTATCCCACTCGAGAAACTTATTTTGAAATGACTTGCTCATGACCTCGTCGTAATATTTTATGTATAATAATAATATTAATAATACTAATACTACTAATAATAATAATAATAAGATTTATAATAATTTTTAATAACTAAAATAAATATCACGTATTACATGTAATATGAGAGAGAGATTGTAATTGGAATGGTGAATTGAATCAAATCGCGTTCGAGATTTATAGTACATCGCTGGGACCCGTTAACATCAAAATTTCAAAATGATGAAAAATAAAGATCCGTAAATTGCGGCCCCTATACCTGGACGTAACTAACACATATATATATAGATTTTATAATATATTATATTTATATAATTAATTAAATATTATATTATATTTACGCTCATGGTAAAAATATAATTTTTACAAAAATGACACGGTCGTGGTCTCACGACGCATGTACCACTTTCGGTTTTTCGGGCGCACTTTCGTACATTTAGAAAACTAGCCTTTTACGTTACGTGACGTGTACCTTTTACAAAAATTAGACTTACTCAACAATAAATTACCTTTATAAAAATATAACTTATAAAATTGACCGTTGTGGTCATTTACTTCTATAAATCAGTGACTCGTTGTTTATCAAAATGTATTATTTTAAATCAGGACGTTTTATGACTCGTACCTTTATCAAAATATAGACTTAAATTAATTAAAAAACTAACCCACTCAGAGTGTAACTTAATCCTTTGAGTGTTTTGGTCATTTACTTTTATAATTCATACCCTCGTTAGTTATCGAGGTATATTTAATAACATTAACTTAAACCAAAACGTCTTTTGACTAAATTAAAATATATTTATAATATATAGGTTTGAAATACTTTAATAAAATATTTAGATTTTAATTATATTTCAAAGTATATTTGAAGATCGTTTATGATATTATATCCCATAACGTTTATACTTTAAAAAATATAATTTCCTTATGCGTCAACGTTTAGTTTGTTTTCCTTAAACTTTCTAAATAATATAACTATATTCCCAAAGTTTCTCTTTCATTCTAAATAATAGGAAGGTTAACTAGTTAACGTTTATGTAGAAAGTCGAACAGAAAACTCCACTAACATTTGGCCAGTTCCCGTTAATTGACACCTTTGTCTTCTTTTATAACTCACTTTACCATTTTCCGAATACGGTTAATAATAAGGGTTACCTAATTCAAAGTGGACCTCATAACAGATACTCTTAATCATAATTCAATGTATCTGATAATTCAATCATTTGATATTATCTTTTAATCTCGTCGATAAACTTACATCGAACAAATATATTCATGTAAAGTATTATCTATTCAATACCTTGATAGTATTTCCAGGTTCATAAAATAGATCTCATAGCTTATAATCATATCCACTAATCCGTTCGATGTTTTATATAATATATCTCAATTTAATAATCACACATATGTATATGTATATATAATTGTTCGTGAATCGCTAGGCATGGTCAAAGGGTAATTGATTATATGAATATAGTTTTCAAAACTTTCGAGACTCAACATTACATATTTTTGCTCATCGTGTCGGGAACATATAAAGATTAAAGTTTAAATTTGATCGGAAATTTCCGGGTCATCACAGTACCTACCCGTTAAAAGAAATTTCGTCCCGAAATTTGATAGAGGTCGTCATGACTAACAGTAAGAATGTTATTATGACGAATGTAAGCTGATACATAGAGTTTTATCATCATCGAATAATATAGATAACCCAATTTGATTATGCGAAGATTATAAGTGAAGCTAGCAAAGAGTGGAATGAGTAAATATAGAAGCGTTTTAACTGATGACCTAGTCATGATTGATTTCCGGAATTTAAGGGATTTAAAGAAAATCTTCGTAATAAGATTTGGTTCTTCGGTAATTAAGGAGATTCAGATCTTCTTTGGTTAAACGCGATAATCTGCTTTGATTTTCTTTGTCGAATATTTTTCTATAAATCCACCCTCTCCACTTCCTTACAACTCACATCTCCTATTCTTCCTTCCTCAATTCATACTTTAAAGTATTCATTAATTATGCTCCATCCTATCCTGATCCTTGATATACTCCTAACGTTCATATCTGTCATTCTTCTTTTTAATCTGCCACCGAAAGAATCCATTTACTTCTATTATACTCTTGGGTTTATAGTGTTTCTAGTTCTCCCATGTCTTTACATTGCTATATGCATTGATATATACGGGTTGTAATTTCCGGGTTGTTGTTAGATTTTACACCCTCCCTTATATTTCGATGTCCCTGCTTCTGTCTTCTATAGTCATCGTCATACATAGTTAATGCTCCCTTCTATTTGCTGCGGTTTATACCCCAAATTTCTATTTTGTAGCTTTGTCCTTTCGTTTCTTCTTCTTGCGATTAAATAACTCTTGTAATGGTCCGGAATTCCCAACTATGGATTTCGGAATGAACATTGTTAATGTTCTAAGAAGGAATATGAAAGGGTACAATCTTGATTTGTCAAATTACCAGAATACCCTGGAAAAGACCGAATCATCAAGAAATATTTTCTTGATATATTTAGAGATTAGGTAGAATTTAAGAGTCGTGTAAATGACACATGATGACGGTATGTTCTGTGAGTCATCACGTCCATTAGAAACTCAGCATGAATTACTGTAATATAATGACGTTGATCAAGTGTCATTATATTATACTAACTCATGCATCAGTTCCCAACACTACTTCAAAAACATTCATATTCGAATTTTTCAGAATTTAGAAACTAACACAGTTTCTTTTATGTTGCAGATATTACGGAGAGATAAATGATACTTGATAAGAATAGTTGTGAAAATATCTCCAAAGATATGGAGAATATGTATAATGGAAGATACGAAGATATCTTATAATATTTAAGATATGATGATGATGAAGAATATCTGTCTGTGAAGGTTTAGAATAAGAAGTAAGGTGTTTGCTAACGAGTTCAGCAGGCACTGAATCATTTGGATCCTTTGAAGGCAGATTCATTCTCTGTGATTTGTCCACGGTTTCCTTCATACTTTGCTCAATCCGTTTTTCAGTACCAAATCCTTTCTTTTTCTGAGCTTTACCAACTCACTATCTTTTATCATCAAACTTTTGACCGTTTAAACCATCTACCATTTTTATGTTTCCTCTGCATTTAATGCTATAATATCTGAATCTCTAGTTATCAATCCGAGGTGGGTTTAGAAGAATCATGTTTTAGATGATTAAACGCTGGTGGTAATATGGTGGAATATGAAAGGTTCCCCAGTAATAATGACGAAAGGGCAACGTATCTATCGGGGTTATAATAAGACTGGTCCGACTGAAAAATCGTAGTTGACTTGCTGGAGCTGTGACAAAATTGGCTACTTTGAAAAGAAATCGAAATGTTGTTTTTGCTAATAAATGATAAAGAATTCGACGCATGTACATGTTAGATTATAACTTTGGTTTCGAGAGTTTTTTTTTTCAGGTACAAAACTTCGGGTAACGTGTGGTTGGATCATCATCTCAATTGTTTATTATTTGAAGTGTCTTCTAGAATTTTGAAGGGTTTTAATTGCAGATTGTCATAGTCAATATCCAAATGATGAAATCGTCCTAAATCCCGAATGATTTTTCATATCCATCTTGTGTGTTACGATTAAAAGTGATGTGCTATCACATTTTTGAAGTCAAAGTATAGCTTTGAAAAATGTAAAGATCTAAGAGTGATGATTTTGGTTGTATCTCGAGTTGAATTCTGAAATTCCCAAAATCAGAATATGTAATTAGATTCGAATGAGTATGGTTGTTTTGATTTCTATAGAAGAATGTATATTGGTTTAGTTGATGATTAATTGTGATTTTATATATCTCTCGGGTATTACCTACCCGTTAAAAAATTTTCACAAATAATATTTTGAACAAGAATTCTCATTACAATCTTTATGAAAATATATGTGGGTATATTTTCTTCAGATGTAGTACAGATTCAATGAGTTAATATCATACTAAGCTCATTTGATTTTCAGATTGAATTAGAAATGAATTTTTCTCTAAAACATTAGAGATTACATAATCTTTGCGGAGTATTTCACTAATGTAATCAATACTTTAATATTTATTTTTATTGATATTCCTCAGTGAATGATGTTGACGCTGGGATAATTCTTGGGAACTTTGCAATGTACGATTGATGTTTTCTAGGAAGTTTCGAGTGCATCGAAGATGAAAGTGTAAAATCAAACATGTTATTGAATGATATACTTGATTTATTATGAAATAAAATTCATTGAGCTGAAGCAGAGATTGTGGTTAGCAATGATTAAATTGTTAACGAAGAATGTACATCATAGCATATTAGTAATATGAATTAACCGGATAGTTAAGTTCCATACATAATAGCTTAGTACGAAAAGATTTCTTATGGTAAAAAAAATTTTATATATGTATATATAGGATATACATATAAATTCTTCGGAGGAACTGAGGTAATACTTCATGACTCGTTGATACAATATCCTCGTTATTAATTCGTAATGGTTTCCACAGTGATTCTTGAACTGAAGGAATATGTGATGTCATAAGTGTTGTTGATTCTGACGATGCTGACGTTACTGACTATACCGGTGATGCTAACGGTACTGTTGCTGCTGATGATACTTCCGATACCTGCTAGCGATGCTTGTATAACAAGTCTAATTTGTAAATCGCGCACCATCCTTGTTAGGGTTTTGATTCTTCCTTGAATCATTTTGGTTCACTCATCTGATTTAGGGTTAGGGTGGAAATAGATAATCTCTAAGACTTTAGAGATTACATAATCGCCGTAGAATGTTCTTCCGATGAAGTTATGAATCAATACTTCATCGTTTGTTGTTGTTAGTACTCCTTGGTATCTATGGTGCGTGTGATGTTGATATCCGAGATACAGATTATGATGTTGAGGCGTGTGATGCTGCTGATGTTTAGGGTATCGGGGTTTGTGATGTTGATGCTACTGGTGGTACTGATTATGCTGCTGGTGCTGCTGATGGTGTTTGTAATCCTTGCACCATAAGCTCTAAAGCTGTCACGCGAGCACGAAGTTCGTCAACTTCTGCTAGTATACCGGGATGATTGTCGGTTGGGACAAGCGGTTAAATAAAATTTAGAATTTTATGTAATATATAATCGTGACGAGATACTCTGGAAATGAGAGAGAAAATGGTTTCACGAACAGGTTCGCCGGTAAGTGCTTCAGGTTCATCGCCAATAGGGCAATTTGGTGGATGGAAACGATCACCTTCTTCTTGTCTCCAATAATTGAGGAGGCTACGAACTCATCCCCATTTCATCCAGAATAGATGATGACTGATTGGTTGATCCATTCCGGTCACACTATTTTCGGAACTCGAATGGAAATCCATATCGACATAGCTGTCGAAATCTGAGGAGTTCGAACTAGATGCGGAATCCATCTCGTATGATCAGAGAAAGAATTTTGGTATAAAATAGATTGTAGAATTTAGATTTGGTATTCCTCAATACATAATTTACATATGTATATATAATACCAAAATCCCATAGATTTCGGAGAATCTTTGAAAAATGCCAGTCGAATTTCACAATAATAAATACGCTAAGATATTAATTAGCAGATATGCTAAGATGTGAATTTCGTCTATACGCTGTTATGCAATAAATGCAGGAAAACGCGTCTAGACTTAAGATGGTAAGCAGATAATTTCCTAAGGATGATAAGTAGATGATTTCCGACACAAAATGATAAGCAAAACTTTTGACATGCAGACACGGTCGAAGTCCAGACTCACTAATGCATCTTAACAACTAACAGTAAGACACACTAATGCAAGACCTGGTTCGCTAAGACCACCGCTCTGATACCACATGAGACGACCCGACCCAATCCATAGGGACGAATACAATAACATATGATTTCATCGCGAGGTACTTGACCTCTAAATGATACATTTTACAAACATTGCATTCATTTTTAAAAGACAATCTTTCATTACATCGAAAGTTGACATGTATGCATACCATTTCATAATATCCAAACTATAAATGACCTAATCTGTCATTTACTTAATAATAATCTTTAATGAACTTCAACGACTCGAATGCAACGTCTTTTGAAATATGTCATGAATGACTCCAAGTAATATCTTTAAAATGAGCTAATGCACAGCGGAAGATCTCTTTCAAACCTGAGAATAAACATGCTTTCAAGTGTCAACCAAAAAGGTTGGTGAGTTCATTAGTTTATCATAATCATTTATTTCCATCATTTTAATAGACCACAAGAATTTCATTTTCAGTTCTCATAAATATACGTCCCATGCATAGAGACAAAAATAATCATTCATATGGTGAACACCTGGTAACCGACATTAACTAGATACATATAAGAATATCCCCTATCATTCTGGGATCCTCCTTCGGACATGATATAAATTTCGAAGTACTAAAGCATCCGGTACTTTGGATGGGGTTTGTTAGGCCCAATAGATCTATCTTTAGGATTCGCGTCAATTAGGGTGTCTGTTCCCTAATTCTTAGATTACCAGACTTAATAAAAAGGGGCATATTCGATTTCGGTAATTCAACCATAGAATGTAGTTTCACGTACTTGTGTCTATTTCGTAAAACATTTATAAAAGTTGCGCATGTATTCTCAGCCCAAAAATATAAAGGGTAAAAAGGCAAATGAAACTCACCATACTGTATTTTGTAGTAAAAATACATATAACATCATTGAACAAGTGTAGGGTTGGCCTCGGATTCACGAACCTATATTAATTATATATAATTATATGACGGTCAATATTTGTCTAACAATTTAGGCCAAGTCATAGTGTACCACAATCCTAATGCTCGAGTCAGACTCAACAGTATAGTAACATGTTATATTACCCATGCTCAGTTAAAATTCTAGTAAAAGGTGACGTGTGAAACAACGTATCACAATTGGTTTCATAATCATAAAATAGTATTTTAGTTTTTATAAAAAGTCAATACAAAATATTAACTGAAAAGTTAACGGAAAAGTCAAAATTCAAGGTCAAAAGTCAAAAGTTAAAGTAAAAACGAGGTCGCATGCAAAAATACAATAACTTATACAAAAAAATGATTTTTCGGTCAAACATGCCTAAACGGCCACTTCAGCGATTTTTAGAAAAATTATCGGAACTCCGATTGATAAACGGCCAAAGATAAAAGTTACACATTACCAAAAAGATTAAGCATAAATTTTACAGAAGTTAACTAAACCTAGACAACTCGTAGTTGCCAACGTGGTTTCGGCGTTTCAAAGTTAATTTTTCAGCTTTAATAAATTTACAAAAGTGACCGAGTAGCCTACTTTGGAGATTTTTAGAATATTCCTCGAAACTCGGATTGACAAACGGTCAAAGTCTGCAAATTCTAGTTACCACAAAGATATAACATGATTTTTGGCAAAAGTAAACACACATCAGGCCGACCATGACAACTGATACAAAACTGACATTTTTAATAAAAAGTTTCAGCTCTTTTCAGAATTTTAAAATGTGACCAAACAGTCAACTATGACGATTTTTAGAAAAATCGTCGAGACTCAAATTGACAAACGGCCAGAGTCGTTTGCTAGACCTTACAGCAAAGAATTCAGTGGTATTTTTTCTTAAATCTGAAACAACGCAGATCAGTGAGAATTTCAGTTCCCTTTTCGACATTTTTTCAAAATTTGCAAAACTTCTTTTGTCCATAACTTGACAACCGTTCAACGAAACGAGACGTGCTTTAAATGAAAATTCATCTACTCGACGAGTAGAATCTAAATAACCACTTTTTATTACCCAGAAAATTAGTTCACTAATTATCATTAGCAATCTTAATTACGAAATTAATTGTTTAATTCATAACTTTCTAACCGTTCATCGAATTCATTCGATATCTAAATGAAAAGTTCTTAATTTTTCGCTAGCTTTCCAATGACATGCATATCTTATACCTTATTTCATCCCTAGTATAACAACCTTTAAGATTCAACATAACCTATCTAAGGGCAATATCAAATGTACAAATAAGCATAATCCTATTTTCTCGAGCACTAGTCAGGGATACACTTATTAGTATGTAAAAATTAAATTATGAGTACTCACGTATCAATATTGAGATTCAATATTGCAGGAAGGTACGTAGACGCAACGGATATGATAACCACTAGTTTGACTCCACGAGCTATACTCCTGATCCCTACCCATAACCTCCTTAGCCATAACCCATAATTTCCTTAGCCCTATCCCACTCGAGAAACTTATTTTGAAATGACTTGCTCATGACCTCGTCGTAATATTTTATGTATAATAATAATATTAATAATACTAATACTACTAATAATAATAATAATAAGATTTATAATAATTTTTAATAACTAAAATAAATATCACGTATTACATGTAATATGAGAGAGAGATTGTAATTGGAATGGTGAATTGAATCAAATCGCGTTCGAGATTTATAGTACATCGCTGGGACCCATTAACATCAAAATTTCAAAATGATGAAAAATAAAGATCCGCAAATTGCGGCCCCTATACCTGGACGTAACTAACACATATATATATAGATTTTATAATATATTATATTTATATAATTAATTAAATATTATATTATATTTACGCTCATGGTAAAAATATAATTTTTACAAAAATGACACGGTCGTGGTCTCACGACGCATGTACCACTTTCGGTTTTTCGGGCGCACTTTCGTACATTTAGAAAACTAGCCTTTTACGTTACGTGACGTGTACCTTTTACAAAAATTAGACTTACTCAACAATAAATTACCTTTATAAAAATATAACTTATAAAATTGACCGTTGTGGTCATTTACTTCTATAAATCAGTGACTCGTTGTTTATCAAAATGTATTATTTTAAATCAGGACGTTTTATGACTCGTACCTTTATCAAAATATAGACTTAAATTAATTAAAAAACTAACCCACTCAGAGTGTAACTTAATCCTTTGAGTGTTTTGGTCATTTACTTTTATAATTCATACCCTCGTTAGTTATCGAGGTATATTTAATAACATTAACTTAAACCAAAACGTCTTTTGACTAAATTAAAATATATTTATAATATATAGGTTTGAAATACTTTAATAAAATATTTAGATTTTAATTATATTTCAAAGTATATTTGAAGATCGTTTATGATATTATATCCCATAACGTTTATACTTTAAAAAATATAATTTCCTTATGCGTCAACGTTTAGTTTGTTTTCCTTAAACTTTCTAAATAATATAACTATATTCCCAAAGTTTCTCTTTCATTCTAAATAATAGGAAGGTTAACTAGTTAACGTTTATGTAGAAAGTCGAACAGAAAACTCCACTAACATTTGGCTAGTTCCCGTTAATTGACACCTTTGTCTTCTTTTATAACTCACTTTACCATTTTCCGAATACGGTTAATAATAAGGGTTACCTAATTCAAAGTGGACCTCATAACAGATACTCTTAATCATAATTCAATGTATCTGATAATTCAATCATTTGATATTATCTTTTAATCTCGTCGATAAACTTACATCGAACAAATATATTCATGTAAAGTATTATCTATTCAATACCTTGATAGTATTTCCAGGTTCATAAAATAGATCTCATAGCTTATAATCATATCCACTAATCCGTTCGATGTTTTATATAATATATCTCAATTTAATAATCACACATATGTATATGTATATATAATTGTTCGTGAATCGCTAGGCATGGTCAAAGGGTAATTGATTATATGAATATAGTTTTCAAAACTTTCGAGACTCAACATTACATATTTTTGCTCATCGTGTCAGGAACATATAAAGATTAAAGTTTAAATTTGATCGGAAATTTTCGGGTCATCACAAACTTTACTATTGCTCCTACCAAGGATAGTAATTGCGTCCGACACGTTATAGACCATAATTAAAAGCATGTCAGGAGACATTGCCTTAACAGTTGCTTGTTCAACGCTTTCCTTTCAACCGGACGGTAGTTTACCGAAAGGTAATATACGGGACAAGTAAACTGGACGTGTTGCTTTCCAAATACAAGGTTAGCAAGTGGGTGACACAAAACCGCAAGTTTTGAGCTAAAATTTTCAAATCTGAAACCCACCAAACCCACAAAAATATTTTGCAAACACCGGTAAAGGGTTATTCCGGAAAACTTATCTAGGGTAAAAACTAGATTTAATTTTCAAAAGATCAAATGTTTTCATAAAGATCCAATTTCCTTAATGGATCTAAATTTTTATAGTCATGTGGGACTGTAAACCATATCGTTACTACCATTGTTTATACCGCCATATAGAAATCACTGATATACAAAGTGTGAAGAATAAAGAAGTGATTCTAGTATTTCAAGACGATATTGCTTGAGGACAAGCAACGCTCAAGTGTGGGAATATTTGATAATGCTGAAAACGAACATATATTTCATAGCATTATTCCTCAAGAAAGACAAGCTTTTAGTTGCAATTGTTCTATTTACAAGTGATATTCGTTTAAATAATAAAAGGTGAAGACAAAAGACAGATTCGACGAATTGAAGACGCAAACGACCAAAAAGCTCAAAAGAACAAAAGACAATCAAAGAGGTTCCAATTATTGATAAGAAACGTCTCTAAATTACAAGAGTACAAGATTCAAAACGCAAAGTACAAAATATAAAATTGTACGCAAGGACGTTCGAAAATCCGGAACCGGGACCAGAGTCAACTCTCAACGCTCGACGCAACGGACTAAAAATTACAAGTTAACTAGGTATATAAATATAATATAATATATAATTAATTATATTAATTATATATATATTATATTTATAAATAAAAACCGTCGGCAGAGAAAGACTCCAAAGATGTGAGCTGTAATTTCATTCTTCGCGACTCGCGGAGTTTGAAGGCCAAAATGGCCGCGAGTCGCGGAGCCCCCAGTTTTGAAACTCCCTATAAAGCAAACCGAATTCTGATCATTTTCATCATCTTTTTTCTCCTCATTCATACGATATATTTATATTTATAATTTATATTTTAATTTTAATTTTAATTATAATTCTAATAATAAGGGTATGTTAGCGAATATTGTAAGGGTGTAAGTCGAAATTCTGTCCGTGTAACGCTACGCTATTTTTAATCATTGTAAGTTATGTTCAACCTTTTTACATTAATGTCTCGTAGCTAAGTTATTATTATGCTTATTTAATCCGAAGTAATCATGATGTTGGGCTAATTACTAAAATTGGGTAATTGGGCTTTGTACCATAATTGGGGTTTGGACAAAAGAACGACACTTGTGAAAATTAGACTATGAGCTATTAATGGGCTTTATATTTGTTTAACTAAATGATAGTTTGTTAATGTTAATATAAAGATTTACAATTGGGCGTCCCTATAAATTACCATATACACTCAATCGGACACGATGGGCGGGGTATTTATATGTACGAATAATCGTTCATTTAACCGGACACGGGAATGGATTAATAGCCACTAGAATAATTAAAACAGGGGTGAAATTATGTACAAAGGACACTTGGTATAATTGATAACAAAATATTAAAACCTTGGGTTACACTCAGTCGACATCCTGGTGTAATTATTACATAAAGTATTAAAATCTTGTTACAGTTTAAGTCCCCAATTAGTTGGAATATTTAACTTCGGGTATAAGGATAATTTAACGAGGACACTCGCACTTTATATTTATGACTGATGGACTGTTATGGACAAAAACCAGATGGACATATTAAATAATCCAGGACAAAGGACAATTAACCCATGGGCATAAAACTAAAATCAACACGTCAAACATCATGATTACGGAAGTTTAAATAAGCATAATTCTTTTATTTCATATTTAATTTCCTTTATTTTATATTTAATTGCACTTCTAATTATCGCATTTTTATTTATTGTTATTGTATTTAATTGCACTTTTAATTATCGTACTTTTTAATCGCAAGTTTATTTTATCGCACTTTTATTATTCGCAATTTCATTATCGTTATTTACTTTATGCTTTAATTTAAGTCTTGTATTTATTTTTAATATTTTACATTTGGTTTTAACTGCGACTAAAGTTTTAAAATCGACAAACCGGTCATTAAACGGTAAAAACCCCCCTTTATAATAATAATATTACTTATATATATATATTTGTATTTTTACAATTATTGTGTGTAAAAAAAAATATAGCGTTGAGCTTTGTTTTAAAAAGATTCCCTGTGGAACGAACCGGACTTACTAAAAACTACACTACTGTACGATTAGGTACACTGCCTATAAGTGTTGTAGCAAGGTTTAAGTATATCCATTCTATAAATAAATAAATATCTTGTGTAAAATTGTATCGTATTTAATAGTATTTTCTGCTAAAATTAATAACTATTTTATACCACTCCGCTACCACATCAAGTATTCTTAGTGATACGATCTATCCCAGTCATAAGATAGTCGGTTTAATTGGTTTTCCATAGCTACATAGGCGTAACCTCGAGCATTCAGTGTTTTTTGTTCTAAACATATGAACGGTCCGTCTCTGCATAAAGTAACAAATTCGGTGTTTGAATAGGTTTGATTATTTGAACATTTACCTCCATGTGACCATTTTCCGCATTTGTGACATCTTTCTAGGTGTCGTGCTCTTCTTTTCGCTGCGGATTTTGATTTTCCTTTACCAAATTGTAACTTATTATCTTCGCATCTGGATTCTTTTCTTACTCCGTCCAATCTTTCGCTGATTACTGATACTAGTTCACTTGAAAGTGTGTCATTATTACGTTTAGTGATCAAAGCGTGTAGCATTAGACCATGGTTTAGTTCACAGGAAGTCTTCATTTCGTAAAAAAAATAAAAATTCAGAATGGGGGGAGAAGACTAGTTCTTTAGGGTCTGCTAGGGAAAGACCATTCGGGTTCCATTTTCGAGAACTACACGAAAACAGACAATCTAACTCTAACATAAATACAATAAATCCTTTAAAGAATTGATTCTCCCCACACTTAGTTAGCTGTGGTATCAAAATTGTGATTAACTTCGTTGTCGACTTCCATCGGACTATCTATGTAGTGTTTAACTCTGTGACCATTAACCTTAAATTCAATCCCATTTGAATTTATTAATTCTACTGTTCCGTATGGGAAAACTCTTTTGACTATGAATGGTCCAGACCATCTTGATTTCAATTTTCCAGGAAATAGCTTGAATCGTGAATTAAAAAGAATAACTATGTCTCCTTCTTTAAATTCTTTTAAACTTCTGATTCTTTTATCATGCCATTTCTTTGTTCTTTCTTTATAGATTAACGAATTTTCGTATGCTTCATGTCTTAATTCTTCTAATTCGTTTAGTTGACTTAACCGTAGACGTCCAGCTTCATGTAAATCAAGATTACATGTCTTCAAAGCCCAAAATGCTTTGTGTTCAATTTCTACTGGAAGATGACATGCTTTTCCATAAACGAGTCTAAAAGGTATGGTTCCAATTGGAGTTTTGTAGGCTGTTCTAAAAGCCCAGAGTGCATCCTCCAATTTAATGGACCATTCCTTCGGATTTGATCCTACGGTTTTTTCTAGAATACGTTTTAAAGCTCGGTTGGTATTTTCAACTTGTCCACTTGTTTGTGGATGATATGCAGTGGAGATTTTATGAGTTACTCCATATCTTTTAAGAACTTTCTCAAGTTGATTATTACAGAAATGAGTTCCCCGATCACTTATTAAAGCTTTCGGTGTTCCAAACCTTGAAAAAAGACGTTTTAAAAAGTTGACTACAACTCGTGCATCGTTAGTTGGGAGAGCTTGTGCTTCCGCCCATTTAGATACATAATCAATGGCTACGAGAATATAGAGATTATTATGAGATTTTGGAAATGGACCCATAAAGTCAATACCCCAAATGTCAAATACTTCACATACTTGAATGACATTTTGTGGCATTTCATCACGTTGACTTATTTTTCCGGCCCTTTGACAAGCATCACAGGATTTGCAAAGAAGGTGAGCGTCTTTGTAAATTGTAGGCCAATAGAATCCAGCATCATAAACTTTTCTTGCTGTTAGTTGAGGCCCATAATGCCCTCCTGTTGGTCCTGTGTGACAATGGTTTAAGATTTTACTAGCTTCATCTCCGAATACACATCGGCGTATTATTCCATCTGGACAACTTTTAAACAAATGTGGATCTTCCCAAAAATAGTGTTTTATATCACTGAAGAATTTCTTTCGTTTTTGGTACGATAATCCTTTTTCAAGGAATCCACATACTAAGTAGTTTGCATAGTCTGCAAACCATGGTATTTCATTATAATCTATCTTCAATAGATATTCATCAGGAAAGTTGTCTTGTATGGCCGATTCATTTAGAACTTCTAATTCAGGATTTTCAAGACGAGAAAGATGATCAGCGGCGAGATTTTCTGCTCCTCTTTTATCTCGGATTTCAATATCGAACTCTTGTAAGAGTAAGATCCAACGGATTAATCGTGGTTTAGCATCTTGTTTCGAAAATAGGTATCTAAGAGCAGAATGGTCGGTATAGACCACCGTTTTTGCTAGAACGAGATATGAACGAAATTTGTCAAAAGCAAAGACAATAGCAAGGAGTTCTTTTTCAGTAATTGTGTAATTTGTTTGTGCTCCTTGTAATGTCTTACTAGCATAATATATAGGTTAAAATCGTTTTTTAATCCTTTGTCCTAAAACGGCTCCCATTGCAAAATCACTTGCATCGCACATAAGTTCAAACGGTAGATTCCAATTTGGTGTTATCATGATCGGCGCATTAGTGAGTTTCTCTTTAACAATATTAAAAGATTTAATGCATTCATCTGAAAAGATGAATGGAGCATCCTTTTCTAGGAGTTTATTCATAGGAGTGGCAATTTTAGAAAAATCTTTTATGAAACGTCGGTAAAAACCGGCATGCCCTAGAAAACTCCTAACTCCTCTAACATTGGTGGGATGTGGAAGCTTAGCAATTACATCTACTTTAGCTCTATCCACTTCAATTCCTTCCTTTGAAATTTTATGACCAAGAACGATGTCTTCTTTAACCATGAAATGGCATTTCTCCCAATTAAGAACTAGATTTGATTGTTCGCATCTAATAAGCATTTATTCCAGATTAACTAGACATGATTCAAAAGTATCACCGAAGACTGAAAAGTCATCCATGAAAACTTCCATGCATTCTTCTATCATGTCGTGAAAAATCGCCATCATGCACCTTTGAAATGTTGCAGGGGCGTTGCAAAGTCCAAATGGCATGCGTTTGTAAGCAAAAGTACCATAAGGGCACGTGAACGTGGTTTTCTCTTGGTCCTCGGGTGCTATTGGAATTTGAAAATATCCGAAAAATCCATCAAGAAAACAATAGTAACTATTTCCGGCTAATCTTTCCAACATTTGATCAATAAAAGGCAAGGAAAAGTGATCTTTTCTGGTGGCATCATTTAATTTTCTATAATCAATACAAACACGCCATCATGTTACAGTCCTAGTAGGAATAAGCTCATTTTTCTCATTTGTAATGGCAGTCATGTCACCCTTCTTAGGCACGCATTGAACTGTGCTTACCCATGGACTATCAGAAATTGGATAAATTAAACCTGCATCTAGCAGTTTAATTATTTCTTTTTTAACAACATCTTGCATATTAGGATTTAGTCTTCGTTGGCGTTGCACATACGTTTTATGACCTTCTTCCATAAGGATTTTATGTGTGCAATACGAAGGACTTATTCCTTTAATATCATGAATCTTCCATGCAATGGCTGATTTATGAGCTTTCAACACAGAAATGAGTTGTGATTTCTCATTTTCAGTAAGAGAAGACGATATTGTTACAGGTAATTCAGATTCGCCATGTAAATAAGCGTATTCCAAATGGTTTGGAAGTGGCTTTAACTCTAATTTCGGAGGTTCTTCTATCGATGATTTATATCGATATCTGTCTTTTTCTTTTAGCATTTGAATTTCTTCTGTTGTTGGTTCATATCCATTAGCCATTAGTGTAGCTAACATTTCAGCTTCATCAATTGGTTCAGTTCCTTCTCTTAAAGAACATTCTCCTGTTCCTTGTAATTCTGGAAATTCTTCTAACAATACTGCATGTGAGTCTATAGTTTGAATATAATAGCATGTATCATCTGCAGATTGCGGTTGTTGCATTGCTCTATCAACTGAAAAGGTAACACTCTCGTCCTCTATACTTAGGGTCAGTTTCTTATCGAACACATCTATCATTGCTTTAGCCGTGTTTAAGAATGGTCTTCCTAATATGAGAGGAACTTGAGAATCTTCATCCATGTCCAGAACAACAAAATCTACTGGAAATACTAAAGCACCAACTTTAACTAGCATGTTCTCCATTATCCCTCTAGGATATTTTATTGATCGATCGGCTAGTTGTATACTTATTCTTGTTGGTTTCAATTCTCCAAGGTCTAGTTTAGCGTATAGTGAATACGACATTAGATTTATACTAGCACCTAAGTCTGCTAATGCTTCTATTGAACTAAGACTACCCAGAAAACATGGAATTGTGAAACTTCCTGGATCAGATAGTTTTTCTGGTATCTTATTCAACAGCACTGCTGAACAATTAGCATTCATAGTAACAGCCGAGAGTTCTTCCATTTTCTTTCTATTCGTGATCAGATCTTTCAAGAATTTAGCATATCTAGGCATTCCTGAAATCACATCAATGAAAGGAAGATTGACATTTATTTGTTTAAACATATCCAAGAATTTGGATTGCTCGGCTTCAAGTTTCTCTTTTTTCATTTTACTCGGGTAAGGAAGTGGTGGTTGATATGGTTTAACATAAGGTTTATCCTTAACTGTGTTATTTTCATTAACCTTTTCAACTACCGGTTCTTTTTCCTTATCTTGTTCAGGTTGTGGTTCTTGTGGAGTAGGAATAGCTTCATCAGAAGTTACAGGTATTTCAGGTGGTTTAAGTGTTGTACCACTTCTTGTGGTAATGGCTTTAGCTGTTTCATTCCGGGGGTTAGCATTTGTATCACTAGGTAAACTTCCCGGTTTTCTTTCACCTATTAACCTTGCTAGGTTACTTACTTCTTATTCCAAGTTTTGAATAGAAGCTTGTTGATTTCTAAATGCTTGAGCATTTTGTTCATTCGTTTGTTTCTGAGATGTGAAAAACTGCGTTTGAGTTTCAACTAGCTTTGTCATCATATCTTCTAAATTCGGCTTTTTATCATCGGTTTGTGGTGGTTTGTTTTGAAAATTAGGTCTTTGCTAGTTGTAAGTATTATTGGATACTTGTTGATTACTAGGACCTTGTTGGTTGTTGTATGGAACATTTCGATTATAATTCTGGTTTTGATTGTAGATCGGTCTTGGCGGTTGATAATTATTCTGATAATTATTTCCAGGCCTTTGGTTTAGATATGAAACAATCTCTCTTTGTTCCATTGTTAGTTCAATACTGAGACAATCTTTTGTCAAATGTGGTCCTCCACACTGCTCACAACTAATTCGTATTGAGTGGATATCTTTAGTCATCTTTTCCATTCGTCTCTCGACAGCATCTATTTTTGCAGAAATGGAATCTAAGTCATGGCTAGAATCGGCTCTAGCTGCTATATGAGTGGGAAGCAGTGTTATCAATAATTTTGTAAGCATCAGTTTCGGTTTTCTTCATAATAGAACCACCAGCTGCTATATCTATGTCTTTCCTTGTAGTGATGTCGCATCCTTGGTAGAATATTTGTACTATTTGACAGGTGTCTAAACCATGTTGCGGACATCCTCTTAATAACTTTCCAAATCTTGTCCACGCCTCATATAGAGTTTCATTCGGTTTCTGTGTGAACGTAACAATTTCTCCTTGAAGTCTTACGGCTTTAGATGCCGGAAAGAATTGTTTAAGCAATTTTTCAACTAAAACATCCCATGTATCAATCGCCCCTTCAGGTAACGATTCCAACCAATCTTTGGCTTCTCCCTTTAAAGTCCAGGGAAATAACATGAGATATATCTGTTCATCCTCAAATTCTCTTATTTTAAATAGTGTGCAGATCCTATTAAAGGTACGAAGATGTTCGTTTGGATCTTCCTTCGGCGCACCACTAAATTGGCATTGATTAGTCACCATGTGTATAATTTGTCCTTTGATTTCATAATCTGGCGCATTAATGTCTGGATGAGTAATTGTGTGACCTTGGCCAGTGCATTTAGCTCTCATTCGGTCTTCCATACTTAAAGGTTCCAGATTTTCCATAATTGAATTTGTTGAATCTTAATCACTAGAGGATTCTGATTTAATGGTTCATTCCTTAATAATCTCTGTTTGAATGATTGGTGGTTCCGGAGGAAAAATTAATGGTTCAGGATCTATGAATCGTTCCTGAATATTCTCCGGATTCTCAATTGTGAGGTCGGGTTCAAAAAATGGATTATCGAAAATTTGAATTGGAGTACTTGATTGACTGGATGACGATTTGAAAGAAAAATCAACGGCGGTAATATTTGCTAGATGTCTTGATCTAGTTACAGGTGGTGAACGTACAAAAGGTGGTGAACGTCTTGCTCGGAGCATTCACTGAATATCCTATTAGTTTTTAAAAGTAAAGAAAAA